>NC_045961.1:63670026-63672526 GCF_010909765.2 Amblyraja radiata
CAGGCTTTTTAGTACCTGATTATGCCGCCACATGTATCTCCCTTGCGTGAGGCTGGTCTTGCAGCCTACCATGATGTGTTTGAGGGTTGCTGGAGTTGGGCAGAGGGCACAGGTTGGATCCTCGCCGTACCACTGATGGAGGTTCTTTGGTGATGGAAGCACGTCATAAGTCGCTCTGATGATGAAGCTGATCTTGCTTGCTTCCATTTCCCATAGTTCTTTCCAGCTGATCTTCCTCCGCTCCACACCTTCCCACTGCATCCATTGCCCCTGTTTGGCAAGAGAGACCGCCTTTGCACTTCTTGCGGCCTCCTCTTGTCGCCGCACCTCCTCGACCACCAATGTCCTCCGCTCTGATGTTGTGGCCTTTCGCCAAGTTGGTTTACTTGTCGTAAGGCCAAAGCCTCCTCTTCCCTGCTGGACTTGCCCCACGATGTCTTTGTGTCTCAGGGCTGATGAAGCTTGCTGTACTGCATCAGATGGCGTCCACTTCCGGCCAGTTACTAGGGGCGGCGCAACAGCACTGATGGTCTTGTCTCTAGAGTCCCTCAGTGTCATCTGAAGTCTTACTTTAGAACACTTGTATTCCTCTGTTAGACTAGTGAGAGGTAGTTCCAGGACCCCTTTGCCATATAGGCCGATGTTAGTTAGACATCGTGGGACCCCGAGCCATTTCTTCGCGTATGAAGTTATGGTTCGCTCCATCTTCTCCACAGTTGTTATTGGGACTTCATAAATGGTCAGTGGCCACATTGTCCGAGGAAGGAGTCCAAACTGTAGGCACCAGAGCTTCAGTTTCCCAGGCAGTAGGGTCTGATTGATGTTCTCCAGGCCATTGACAATTTCTTGCCTTAGTTGTTCCACCTGCTCTTTTCCTTGAGACTTGCGTTGTACCATCTGCCCAGGCTTTTAACTGGCTGTTTAGACACGGTTGGTATAGGGTCGTCACCGATACAGAACCTTGTGTCTCTAAGCACCCCCTTGACTATGGAGATGCTTCGAGATTTACTTGGTTTGATCTTCATTCGGGCCCACTTGATGTTCTCCTGCAGCTTTCCAAGTAGCCGCTTGGTGCATGCTGCAGTAGTGGTTAGTGTGGTCATGTCGTCCATGTATGCCCTGATGGGTGGCAGACGGAGCCCAGCCCTGGTTCGTTCACCGCCCACCACCCATTTTGAGGCTCTGAGGCTCTGTAAAGGCCAAGGGTGAGACTGTGCAGCCTGCCATGATGCCTACTTCCAAGCGCTGCCATGTTGTACTGAAGTCAGCTGTTGTGAAGCACAGCTGCAGGTCTTGGAAATAGCTCTTGACCAGTGTGGTGATGAGCTCTGGTACATGGAAAAAGGCAAAAGATTCCCAAAGGTGTTCATGGGGAACTGAACCAAATGCATTGGCCAGATCGAGGAAGATCACATGTAGGTCTCTCTTCTCCTTCTTAGCTGCTTGGATCTGGTGCCAGATCATGCTTGTATGCTCCAAGCAGCCCGAAAATCCTGGAATTCCTGCTTTCTGTACAGATGTATCAATGTACTTGTTTGTTACCAGATAGGTGGACAGCCTTTGTGATACAATGCTGAAAAAGATTTTTCCCTCGACGTTGAGGAGACATATTGGCCGGAATTGGCTGATGTCTGACGCATCCTTTTCTTTAGGTATTAGCACGCCGCCGGCCCTTCGCCACGCCTTAGGTATTGTTTGCTTCTTCCACACCACCCTCATGAGCTTCCATAGAAAGCGTAACACATCCGGTGCATTCTTGTAGAGCTTGTATGGTACTCCATTTGGCCCCGGAGCTGATGCTGCTCTTGCTCGCCGGACAGTGTTCTCTACCTCTTTCCATCTTGGAGGGCTGGTGTCCAGGTTGAATTCAGGTGGTTGAATAGGCGGGATGTCATGTGGGATGACTAACTGCTCATGCCTTTTCGTGTCTTGGTGGGCCTTTGCCAGGTGTTCCTCCAATTCCCGTTTTGATGTTTTCAAAGTTCCACTTTTTTCCTTTGCGAAGAGGTCTTTGATGAACTTGAAAGGGTCTTTGTAGAACCGTGTTCTTGTGTGTTCTTTCTTCCTGCGAAGTTTCCTCAAGTTCTCTGCTTTTCGCAAGGTTGCCAATCGGCTCTTGATGTCCTCTTGGAGTAGCATGAGACCTTCTCTCTCTGCCTCAGTTGCTTTTTTCCATTGCTTTTTCAACTGTCTCCTCTCTCTGATTAGCCTCTCGATCTCCTGTTGCCTCCTGGACTTGATTGGTGTTGGTAATTTCTTTCCACCTCTCCCTTTACTCACCCCAAACCGTTCTTCTCCATAGGTGTAGATTGTGTTGCCCATCCTTTCAAGCTTTTCCACTGCTGTGCCCGCTTGTTGCTCCAAGATATGTATAAGGTCACTGTTGACCGTCTCCCACTCTTTCTTTTCAACAGCTTTGGGCCATTTCACTCCAGGTTTGTGCCCTTTGATCTTTCCCTCCAATGGAGGTCTTTGTCGTTGTTGCGTGGGCTCCTCCACC
>NC_045961.1:63975026-64216456 GCF_010909765.2 Amblyraja radiata
TTATATTAATGATTTGTAGTGAACTAATAAGTCACAGTTGTTATAGTGATGTTATCATAACATTAAGAATATGCATATTTCTCAATCTGGGCCAGAGATCAAGACAAATGGTATGCTGGCGGAACTGTAGTTTCTGATTTTTGCCGCTTTATCTTTAATGCTCTTTATGGTCTACTTTTCCTCTCAGTTGTTGAAATCTATCCATTTACCCCATATTTGCACCTAAAATGTTGTCAAATTACTGAATTTTCCATATGGTCTGTTTCATTAGTGAATGCATGACTGAGAGGAGGAATTAATTAATTATACTGTATTGCCACATGTGCCAAGGGAAATTAGGAAATATATTAAGATGCTATTTATTGTTACACAAGATGAGGTTGAAGGAGTGGAGATGGGAAGATGTGATGTTGGAAGTGGCGAAAATGTTGGAGGATTATGTGCAGTATACGACGGCTGATGGAATGAAACGTGAGGACTAGGGGGACCCACTGAGTGACTCCAGCATTTTGTGTCCATCAGTATAATTGGACTGTTTAAAAATAATGGAGAATACCAAAATTCTCATTTGTGCAATAATTGTCAAATAACTGGAAGTCTAATTACGTCTTCTTTTCAAATTATGTTTAAAAAGAAATGGTGCAGGTATAAAGCAGATATTAAACATCAGTGCTTGACTAATGTGTATCATTATCACATCTAACCTTCTGACTGAAAACTTGGTGAACTACCTTGCCTCAAGTAAGCATGTGTAATAGTTGAAAAAAATAACATGTTCATGTCTCGGTATTTCCAATATTCCCTCTCTAAAACAATGGAAAGATGATCTAATTGAAACATCTAAGCTTTTAAATAGCTTGACAGGGCAGATGAAGGAATGATGCATAAGCTGGTTGGTAGACACAAAAAGCTGGAGTAACACAGCGGGACAGGCAGCATCTCTGGAGAGAAGGAATGGGTGATGTTTTGGGTCAAGACCCTTCTTCAGACCTTTGGGATAGCTATAGGCAGGGACACGAACTCAGAAGCCAATCATTCTGACAGATGAAAATAAATTAATTCAGAGGCCGGTGAATTTTCACACTTCTCTGCCTCGGAAGGTAATTGAGTATATTCAAGACAGACTAACTGATTTTTTGAATATTAAGGTAATTAAGTTATGAGGTAAAATAGTAAGATTAAATGAGAACTTACCAGTTTGAAGTTTGATCTGTATTTTATGAGGAGTTACGATGAGGGATTACGTGAATAAGCCCGCCAGGACGCATGCGTGTCATTCTTCAAAGCAGCGGTGTGAAATCACAGATAACTGTAATGACTAAACATAGTAAGATTAGAGAAGAGATACCAGTTAAGTATATGATCAAGGGTGGGAGCGGAGGGCACGTAATCCCTCATCGTAACTCCTCATAAAATACAGATCAAACTTCAAACTGGTAAGTTCTCGTTTAATCTTACTATTTTACTTCGGAGTCATGTGAGTGACTACGTGAAGATTTTAAAGCTCTGTGATTTCATGCCGTGGAAACGAATCCATCCATCAAGTCTGCCTTGATGACTGTAGGAGGAATTGTGTTAACATAATTTGGACATGAATTCGACATTGAAATCATAAAATTTGTTAACACAAAATTATAACCCCTTTTTATGGGTTTAAATTAATTTACAGAACTGAAAATTGTTTCTGCAAACGTTCCAGGTTTCATTACTGGTTTGTTGTAAAATAATTGGAATGTTTTTTCCCCAGACCATTCTGCTGCCTTGAGGATTTGGTCCATTGGTACATCCAACTGTATCGCTGCCGATGTAGCGATAAGATTTTAAAATATTAGTATCCACCCCAGCCTGTGTTAGCACCTGTTTCAGCCATCTTGAGATGGTCTGGACCGTCACTCTTTTGTGTGGTTGCTTGTGGCTGACCAAAAGTGCCTTCTCATTGCCTCTTAGAATTTTCATTGTCTCCATGTATAATGACAAATGTCTTACTATACAGAGACGGTCAACTTTTGGGTATGACATAAATTGTATATTGAGGCCTGCTGATCCTTGTCTGTTCTGCTTTACTAACTCATAGATATGAAACGTAATATATTCTGTTGAGGAAGTCATGTTGTCCAATCTTAGTTTATGCAGTGACTGTACCCTCTGTGCCGTGACCAATGCCATTAGCATAACTGTTTTTAATGTCAGTCTGTGTAGGGACAGAGCTGTTGCTGGAGACCAATTCCTGAGCATCTTCAGGACAATACTTACATCCCATATTTGGGAGTACCTGGTTCTTGGGGGATTAGTATTAAAAATTCCCCTCATAAGTTTTGTTACCAGTGGGTGAGTCCCAACAGAGTAACGCTCTGTCCCCTGCCATAGGTAAGTCGATAGGGCACTTCTGGCGCAGTTGATGGCACTGTAACTGAGCCCCTCATCATAGTGGAGGCCTGCCAGATATTCCATAACAGACGGGATGTTCATGTCTCTGTAGGTGATGTTGTTTTTATGACTTCATCTCCCACTTCCTGATATAGACCAGATACTGTTTTTTGGTTGACTGTCTTTGGGCCGCCGAGATCATGTTCACTGTTCGGTCCGTCAGTCCTAGTTGTAGTAGAGGTGTTTTTAAACTCTACAAATTAATAAGTTCAAATGTTTATGGCATGGGTGGCTATCCCTTGTTACGGGATGTAGCAATAAATCTGGTCTATGTGGGATGGTGATACATGGTTCTAATACCATGTTTAATACCACTGGGAACCATGGTTGAGTAGGCCAATCGGGTATTACCAAAATACCAGACGCAGAGTCGTGTTGTACTTTCCTTAATACCCGACTGATGAGGCAGAAAGGAGGGAATGCGTAAATAAACAATTTCCCCCCAATGCAGCGAAAATGCATCTGTCGCCGCTGCCCCAGGGTCTGGATCCCATGAAACATAATTTGATAACTGGTGGTTAAGTCTGGATGCGAATAGATCGATATCTGGTGTTCCATATTTTGCTGTAATATCAGCAAATACTTTTTTATTCAACATCCATTCGGTATTTTCATTAAATTTGCGTGACCTGGTGTCTGCCACTAAATTTAGTCTTCCTGGTAGGTAAGTGGCTGATATCCAAATATCTCTCTGGATACACCATTGCCAAATTGTATTAGCCAGATTGTCACATGATGTCGATTTGTTTCCACCCATATGGTTAATGTATGCTACCATGGTGGTATTGTCTATCTGTAGTCTAACATGCTGGTGATATGGCCCAGTACAATATGACTTTAGGCCATGGAATGCACCCAACATTTCCAGGTAGTTTATGCCCAGTGTGAGTAATAATGATGCCTCCTGAGCAGTCCATCTACCTCCACAGCTGGTGATGGTATTGGTGGCTCCCCACCCAAGTGCACTGGCATCAGTTTGTAGTACCATGGAAGGGTTACTGACAATGATTGGATTGGAACAAAGCCAGATCTATCCACCATTTTAGTTCAATTTTAGCTTTGATTGGTAGTTTTATAGGTCTGTCAAAGTGACCTGCATTAATTTTGAGTGCTTGTATTTTAGTTCTCTGTAAGTTTTGGTAATGTAGAGGTCCAAATTGTGTGGCTGGAAAGGCAGCCACCATTTTGCCAATTACTTTTGCTACCAATCTGATGGATGGTTTGCTGATGTCAATGAGGTTATTGCAAGCCTCTATTAAATCTCTAGCCTTTCCCTTAGGCAGAGTCACCGACATGTGAACTGAGTCAATGGTCCATAATAGTGGAAGGCGTTAGTTTAGATTTAACTGGATGGATAATAAATCCCAGTTTTTCAAATAACTGTTTTGTGGCTGATACAGTTTGTTTGGCCAATTCCAAAGTTTTGCCATCAATGACTATGTCATCTAAATATGCCATGACCATGTGTTTACGTTTACGTAGAAACGCTAGGGCTGGTTTCAAAATTTTTGTGAACAGCCTGGGGCTGATGACCCATTTGGCAGTGCTTTATACTGCCAGAGTTGTCCCATCCAGTTGAATTTTAAGTAACATCTGTGGTCACCTCGTATAGGCACTGAATAGTAAGCATCTTTTAAATCGATGCTGGCCATGAAGTAACCTTTGGAAATTAATTGTTTAGCAGTAACAAACGTTTCAATTTTGAAGTGAATATATTGTACAAATGTATTCAATTTTGTCAGATCTATGATGATGCGACAACCACCATCTTTTTTGTTTTTGGTAAATATTTTGGACACGAATTCTAATGGTTCGTGTTGAGTTTTCTCAATTACACCTTTTACATAAAGCCGCTCCAGTTCAGCTTGCGCTTTTGATTTTTCTTTATCAGAAAGCACGAACATTCGGTTCGGTATATGTTGAACTGGAGGGCTGTACTTGTGTATAAACTCAATTGTATATCCCTGGATACTGCTTAAGATGTAAGTATCGGTTGTTAACATGCTCCATGCATTTAGAAAAGAGTGTAATCTCCCACCAACCTCCATGCTCCCTGTATTTTGTAGGGAACCAGACCCACCTACCTCCATAGTTACCAGTGGCAGGTTTACTTCTTTGTTGTAGGTTCTTCGCTGCTGTTGTTGCGCTGGTGTCTGGATTTTCGGTTTGGTTTGCGTTGGAGGTCTCTGCATCTTCCAAGAAGGCCGGCCTGGGCCATGGCCTAAAAAGACTCATGTTTTGAATACCGGGCCTTCGAGCTTTCACCAGTTCTGCTGCTGGGTGCGTAGGGGTGCTGTCTTTGGCTGTAGTGGGTTTTTGTTGGAGTCCCTTTTATTAGTCCCAGGGTTTTTGCTTCCTCATCAAGCTCCTTGACTTGCTTCGGTAGGTTGCCTCCAAACAATAGTATTGGTTGTTTTGTGGTCCCAGGTTTGCACATTCCCTGCACCCCTTCCACTTCTGTGGACCCTTCTTCCAGGTCAGCCCAGAACTGACCCGCAGTGCTCCCCTCTGATAAGGTAGAAGCACTGTGCAGCCCTTCAAGAGGTACTGCTGTGGGTTTATCATAGGGCCCACAGTGACCTGACTCCATCTCCTGGAGTCTGTCACGTTGGAGCAAATGCTCCACACACCGCTCCATCCGGCTCCAACGCTCTCGGTCGCTGGCCGCCCGCGGTTGTTCAAAGTCGGACTCCTCTGAGTCCACGACCTTGTTTGTTTTGTATCTAGCCTTACCGCCCGGCCGCGTGGATCTGGCCGGTGCGGAGGCGACATCGGGCACAGCTGATCCCACTATCGGTGATCCGAGTGCTGCTGGCTGCTGCTGGCTGCCCGCTGCTCCGCGGTCCTCCCTCACCAGCTTTGTCGCAGCCCTCCGGTGCGGAGGTGACATCGGGCACAACTGATCCCATTATAGGTGATTCAAGTGCCGCTGGCCGCTGCAAGCCCACCTGCTTTGTCGCAGCCCGTTGGTTTCTCCACCTGTAATCAGCATGGGAAAACACAAAAAGACCGCAGCTCTTACCTGCAGGTCCTGGGTTTAAAATGTCGCTACGGGGGAACGTTGTTCCACCCCGCCTCCTGCCGTTTTCGACTTGTTAAAAGTCGACGGCCCCATTCTGAATAGTCTCCCGCCCGGCCGTGGTGTTCTGGCCGGCGCGGGACCAAAAGTCGGCACAGCTGATCCCTTACGGGGCTTGTGCCTTCAGCTGCTGCTGGCTCCTGCAACTTCGCGGTCCTCCCCAGCCAGCTTCACTCGCAGCACTTGTGGGCACTATTTTGTCCAGCTTCCCCCCCTGTGTAAAAACAGCACGGGTACAAAAACTACCGCAGAGTAAATCACTTACCTGCAGGTCGCGGTTTCAAACTTACCGCTGCGGGGGAACGCTCCACCCCGCCTGTCGTTTCGCAAGCGTGAAAGCGATATGACACGCATGCGTCCTGGCGGGCTTCTTCACGTAGTCACTCATGTGACTCCGAAGTAAAATAGAAACATTGGTCTAAAATAATGGCAGAGCAAGTTAGGGGCAAATTAGCAAACATTTGCTTCTTTTTTGTATCTTCTTATAAACTTTGCATTTTGCACTCTGGGGAGATGAGTGACAGAGGACGGAGTTGTCTGCTGAAAGTACAAAGCTGTATTTACCCTGATTACTTCATAGTATTGAAATGCTCTTACAGTTGCTGACTCACAATGATGGAACTAAAAATGTCTACTGGAAGGTGGTGGTCTTGTGAAATTAGTGAAGAAAATACCTTCGTGACTTAGCTGGATGAAATACAGCAGTTGGAAGTTCCATTCATATCCATGTCGCGACCTGAAATGTCACCTATTCCTTGTCTCAACAGATGCTGTCTGACCCACTGAATTACTCCAGTTTGTTGTGTCCATCTTCCATGAAATTCTTGTCAGGATCTGAAGGTTTATGTTACATCTTACACACATAAATGTAGAGAACTGAATGTTGCCCTTGAGGTAATACTTTATAAATCTTCCTTAAGCCTGCTAAGAGCACATGACTACAAACAATATGGAGATCAGCCAAAACGGCATCTGCCAAAGATCAAGACAGTAATGTAAGATAAGCCCCCAAAAGCACCATTATCCCTCCTGGCTTGGAAAAGAATAATTAACAATTATAAAAGTTCAATGATTTATATAAATACATACATTACTACATTTTATGGTGCATGAATGAATCCAGTCATGTATTCTAGCTAGTGAACAACACCAGCCATTTGTGCAGAGTAGGCATTAATTGCAAGTGTGAGGCTTGATAGAAACATAGAAACATAGAAAATAGGTGCTGGAGTAGGTCATTCGGCCTTTCGAGCCTGCACCGCCATTCAATATGATCATGGCTGATCATCCAACTCAGTATTCCATCCCTGCCTTCTCTCCATACCCCCTGATCCCTTTAGCCACAAGGGCCACATCTAACTCCCTCTTAAATATAGCCAATGAACTGGCCTCAACTACCTTCTGTGGCAGAGAATTCCACAGATTCAGCACTCTCTGTGTAAAAAATGATTTTCTCATCTCGGTCCTAAAAGACTTCCCTCTTATCCTTAAACTGTGACCCCTAGTTCTGGACTTCCCCAACATCGGGAATAATCTTCTTGCATCTAGCCTGTCCAACCTCTTAAGAATTTTGTAAGTTTCTATAAGATCCCCCCTCAATCTTCTGAATTCCAGCGTGTACAAGCCGAGTCTATCCAGTCTTTCTTCATATGAAAGTCCTGACACCCCAGGAATCAGTCTGGTAAACCTTCTCTATACTCCCTCTAAGGCAAGAATGTCTTTCCTCAGATTTGGAGACCAAACCTGTAAGCAATACTCCAGGTGTGGTCTCACCAAGACCCTGTACAACTGCAGTAGAACCTCCCTGCTCTTATACTCAAATCCTTTTGCTATGAATGCTAACATACCATTCGCTTTTTTCACTGCCTGCTGCACCTGCATGCCTTCTTTCAATGACTGATGTACCGTTTCACCCAGGTCTCGTTGCGTCTCCCCTTTTCCTAATCGGCCACCATTCAGATAATAGTCTACTTTCCTGTTTTTGCCACCAAAGTGGATAACCTCACATTTATCCACATTATACTGCATCTGCCATGCATTTGCCCACTCACCCAACCTATCCAAGTCACCTTGCTGCCTCCTAGCATCCTCCTCACAGCTAACACTGCCCCCCAGCTTCGTGTCATCCGCAAACTTGGAGATGTTGCATTCAATTCCCTCATCCAGATCATTAATATATATTGTAAATAGCTGGGGTCCCAGCACTGAGCCTTGCGGTACCCCACTAGTCACTGCCTGCCATTCTGAAAAGGACCCGTTTACTCCTACTCTTTGCTTCCTGTCTGCCAGCCAGTTCTCTATCCACATCAATACTGAACCCCCAATACCATGTGCTTTAAGTTTGTATACTATTCTCTTATGTGGGACCTTGTCGAAAGCCTTCTGAAAGACCAGATATAACACATCCACTGGTTCTCCCTTATCCACTCTATTAGTTACATCCTCGAAAAATTCTATAAGATTCGTCAGACATGATTTACCTTTCATAAATCCATGCTGACTTTGTCCAATGAATTCAACACTTTCCAAATGTGCTGCTATCCCATCTTTAATAACTGACTCCAGAATTTCCCCCACCACCGATGTTAGACTAACTGGTCTGTAATTCCCCCTTTTCTCTCTCCCTCCCTTTTTAAAAAGTGGGGTTACATTAGCTGCCCTCCAGTCCTCAGGAACTACTCCAGAATCTAAAGAGTTTTGAAAAATGATCACCAATGCATCCACTATTTCTGCAGCTACTTCCTTAAGTACTCTGGGATGCAACTTATCTGGCCCTGGGGATTTATCGGCCTTTAATCCATTCAATTTACCTAACACCACTTCCCGGCTAACCTGGATTTCACTCAGTTCCTCCATCTCATTTAACCCCCAGTCCCTTGCTATTTCCGGCAGATTATTTATGTCTTCCTTAATGAAGACAGAACCAAAGTAGTTATTCAATTGGTCTGCCATGTCTTTGTTCCCCATGATCAATTCGCCTGTTTCTGACTGCAAGGGACCTACATTTGTTTTAACTAATCTTTTCCTCTTCACATATCTATAAAAACTTTTGGAGTCAGTTTTTATGTTCCCTGCCAGTTTTCTTTCATAATCTATTTTCCCTTTCCTAATTAAGCCTTTTGTCCTCCTCTGCTGGACACTGAATTTCACCCAGTCCTCTGGTAGGCTGCTTGTTCTGGCTAATTTGTACGCTTCATCTTTTGTTTTGATACTATCCCTGATTTCCCTTGTTATCCACGGATGCACTACCTTCCCTGATTTATTCTTTTGCCAAACTGGGATGAACACTTGTTGTAGTTCATCCATGCAATTTTTAAATGCCTTCCATTGCATATCCACCGTCAACCCTTTAAGAATCATTTGCCAGTCTATCTTGGCCAATTCACGTCTCATACCCTCAAAGTCACCTTTCTTTAAGTTCAGGACCCTCGTTTCTGAATTAACAATGTCACTCTCCATCCTAATGAAGAACTCAACCATATTATGGTCACTCTTGCCCAAGGGGCCACGCACAACAAGACTGCTAACTAATCCTTCCTCATTACTCAATACCCAGTCTAGAATAGCCTGCTCTCTCATTGGTTCTTCTACATGTTGGTTTAGAAAACTATCCCGCATACATTCCAAGAAGTCCTCTTCCTCAGCTGATGTGGTAATATTGAAGGGGTGAGCTGCATGTTGTTCTGTCCAGCATTTGGAATCATCTATATTTAAGTACTATTAAGTTTACTTGCTTTTACATTCCCTCAGTTACTCCATCACCTTTCACCAGCAATGTTCCAACCTGCAAATGTTATTTTGATTCTGAAACCCCTCCTCCACCAACCCAATAACAGTCTCTGAATTCTTCTGCTCACAGCACAATGTCAGAAGAATGGTCTGCATGTATGTTAATAGTACAAAGCCTTTGATTATGCAAATTGGCATGGGCCTTATGTACAAGATAAATTTGCCCAAACAGGCTCTTGCACAAAAGGTGTATGGGCCCACCATAATGCCAGTTTATTGTACCTTTCTTGGCACAGAAAATTCTCTATCATTTCCACTACCGGTCTGAAGAAGGATCCTGACCCAAAACATCACCTGCTCCTTGTCTCCAATGATGCTGCCTGACCCGCTGAGTTACTCATGCACTCTATGTCATTTTTTTGTAAACCAGTATCTGCAGTTCATTGTTTCTACATTTAAGGACCAACTGGAAGGCATGATTGATACATGCTGCAAACTCCGCTTCACATGCCACCTCTCGTTACACAGCATCAGTTTGTCCAGCCCTTCATAACCATATCAGGTCAATGGAGTAGATGGATACCATAGCCCGCAAGCTTAGACAGTGAGCTGGATTGAGTATAATGTAGCTGATCATTTTCACATCTAAATGATATCCAACACAAATTTTGTGCCTGAAGAGCCAGATAAGATCTTTTGATCTTTTATGCCTGAACCTGCCTCCTGAAAATTTTAATTTAAAATTCAAAAGGCAGATTTAATTTCCTGTCTCAGCTCATGATATGATCACCTGAACCAATGATACTAGTCAATAGACAATAGACAATAGACAATAGGTGCAGGAGTAGGCTATTTGGCCCTTCGAGCCAGCATCGCCATTCAATGTGATCATGGCTGATCATCCTCAATCAGCACCTCATTCCTGCCTTCTCCCCATATCCCCTGACTCCGCTATTTTTAAGAGCCCTATCTAGCTCTCTCATGAAAGCATCCAGAGAACGTGCCTCCACTGCCCTCTGAGGCAGAGAATTCCACAGACTCACCACTCTCTGTGAGAATAGGTGTTTCCTCGTCTCTGTTCTAAATGGCTTACACCTTACTCTTAAACTGTGGTCCCTGGTTCTGGACTCCCACAACATCGGGTACATGTTTCCTGCCTCTAGCGTGTCCAAGCCCTTAACAATCTTAGGTACACAAAAATGCTGGAGAAACTCAGCGGGTGCAGCAGCATCTATGGAGCGAAGGATATAGGCAACGTTTAGGGCCGAAATCCAATCTTATATGTTTCAGTGTATGGTCCTCCTATAGTGGTTACTATTCACTAACCACTCATGAATTATGGATTAGGTTACCAATAACTATCATCATTCCCTGCTCAAAATGTTCATCTGTCTTTGAAGATATCCCAGACTGTAAATGTCCGAGACGGTATGAACTTTGAATTCTCCAATTTTAAGTAACCTCTAATAGCCTCACTCCCCCTTTTCTTTCTCACCTACTCCCCCCCCCCACACCTTTCCTCTCCCCCTCCCCTGTCTCCCATGTGGACTCTGATTTATTTCTCCCCACCCCTTCCCTTCCCCCTATATTCATTCCTCTAGCTTCACAATTCACTCCTCAATCTGTACTAGCAGAACTATATGCTCTGTACTAACCTTCAGCCTTGTTTCCATCATCTTCCGATCAAAACCCCCCTTCTTCTGTGTCCACCTATTACTCTCTGTCTTGCCTCTCCTCTTTTTAGCTTTCTTTCCTCCCACTCACTCCTACAATAAATGAAGAAAGATCCTGACCTGAAAAATGTCCTATTTATGTTAGACATAGAAACATAAACAGAGAAAATAGGTGGAGGAGTAGGCCATTCGGCCATTCAACCCAGCACCACCATTCAATATGATCATGTCTGATCATCCAAAATCAGTACCCCATTCCGTCTTTTTCCCTATATCCTTTGATTCCCTTAGTCCTAAGAGCTAAATCTAACCCTAGAAACATAGAAACATAGAAAATAGGTGCAGGAGGAGGCCATTCGGCCCTTCGAACCAGCACCGCCATTCATTGGGATCATGGCTGATCGTCCCCAATCAATAACCCTTGCCTGCCTTCTCCCCATATCCCTTGATTCCACTAGATCTAACTCCCTCTTGAAAACATCCAGTGAATTGGCCTCCACTGCCTTCTGTGGCAGCGAATTTCACAGATTCACAACTATCCGGGTGAAAATGTTTTTCCTCATCCCTGTTTTTCCTGTTCTCCAGAGATGCTGCTTAACTGCTGAGATTTACTCAAATGCTTTGTGTCCTTTTCTGTAAACCAGAATCTGCAGTTTATTGTGTCTACTAGATTGTCTTATTTTTTGTTCAGTACAACTTTTTTCAGTGCCTTTGTTAACTAAATGTGATCAAGTCTGTTGCTTGGCAGTCGCTGAATTCCAAATGTGTTCAAGATCCTTATTGTGTGTGGAATGTATCTGATTGGAGATCATCATGTTTGCATGATATCAAATAACATATTTTTATATTGGATAAAACAAAAAATTACTAGACACTGCATAGTCCATCACAGGAACTGACCTCCCCACCTTTAAAAGGATCTATCAAAAAGGCAGCAAATATCGTTGGAAACCTACACCACACAAGCATGCTCTCATTCCCCTCCTGTCAGTGGGAAGAAGGTACAGGAGTCATAAACAATTTCTTCCCAGCAACCATCAGGCTATACAACACTAATCTCAGAAACTATAAACTTCTATGGTGCATCACCAACCTTGATTCTTTTTTTGCACAAATTTTACCATTATTAATTTATTAAATTGTTTGATTATTATCTTTTGCTGTGTCTATTACATTAATACGCCTGTTAAGCTGTAAGCAAGTAAGAATGTATTTGTTCAATTGACAGTACACATGCCAATTAAACACTTTTGACTCTTTGACAGTATTTATTTCTCTTGATTCGCTTTCATTGATATTGATGCCAGGTGCACAAAACTAAATCTGGCACCTGTGAAGTATCACTTGAACACGACATTTTCAGCATTCTCCACAACCTGGTTGTATTCTTTACACATCCAACCTTTTCAGGCATAATAGGAAATGACTTTCTAATTACAATCCAAACATTTTCAATGTTGGCCTTCTTTTACACAAATGCACTACACTGCTAATATTAATTTCCAAGTTTCATTTGCATGCTGACTTGGGAAGCCTGCCAGCATCGTGTGGCATCTCATGGACAAGACTCATGGATGCATGGAGGGGGGATGTTTGAATGGTGGAGATAGGCTGACCTGTGAATTCATTTATGCTGACCCTTATCATTATAAGTATTGATTAAACAGCTCGAGTGGCGTGTTAATTAATGTATATTTCAAGAGTGAATCAGTAGGGAAAATGCCTGGAGCACACTAAGTGAAATAAAAAATTACAGAGCTGGGATTCCTGTGACCTGATTCTTTACTGTCACTAGCTTTTGCCGGTGAGTATGAGAGCAGACAGTCTGTTGTAGGGCATGCAATTAAAATGCCATCTGCATTTTGATTATGCCATCTGGTCACCCTGCTCCCTTGAACAGGTAGCTTTCTATGGTTGAATTTGGGCAACAGTGACTGAAAAAAAAAGTGTCCTATGTAGTACTGAACTGTGAAAGCTGCTCTAAAAATGACTGGATTTATTTATTCTAGTGAATGGGATGATATTAAGAAGGCAGTACAGCCTCCCTTACTATCTTACACCTCACTATTAACCCATTCTCGCTGGATAATGTGCTTGGTTTACCTTTCACTGTCACACCATCAACATACATTTGCAGGCATATTCAGCTACCAATGCCAAATATCCTGGATTTAATTTATTCCACTTACTTAACAGAACACCTACGGAAGCCATTCAGTCGATTTAGTTTATGCCAGTTCCCACCAAATATATTGTTTATCATCTTGTTCCTCTACAACATATTCTCTCTCATATTCTCAATAATGTCCTTTAGTTTACTTTGTTTTACTTTAGAGATACATCAAGGAAAGAGGCCCTTCGGCCCACTGAGTCCATGCTGAGCAATGATCACCATATACATTAGCACTATCCTAGACACGAGGGACAAATTACATGTTTTACTGAAACCAATTAACCCATAAACGTGCATATTTTGAGTGTGGGAGGAAACCAGATCAACTGGAGAAAATCCATGCGATCACAGGGAGAATGTACAAACTCCATGCAGACAACATCTATAATCAGATTGAACCCAGGTCTCTGGCACTGTAAGGCAGCAACTCTACCTCTGTGCCACTGTGCTGCCCTTTTGGTTCCATTGCCAATTGCCTACATGCATGCAAATTTTACAGTAGACAATTAAATTATCAGGCCATTTTGTGGATGTAGGAAGAAACTAAAGCACCAGGCTGAAACCCAGATAGTCACAGGGAGAATCTGAAGTCAGGATTGAACCCAGGGAACTCTGAAACAGCAGTACCAACTGCTTTTGTAAGTTCTGTAAGTTTTAAGATGGTTGATGATGATTAATGAAACTACAGACCCCAGTGGGACATGTAATAGCTGAGTGAGCAGGTATATAGGCAGTTTCTGATGGGATGCACTCAGTCAGTCAAATACCCAGGCCCTGTGTGTGTTCCCCATACATGGTTTACGGTTTTTCTGAATGTCAATGAATTTTGAGCATTTGTAGTACAGAGATTCACAGGAGTCAGCGGGAAGGTGCCATATCTCTACGGAGGCCCCTTAAACATTCTTTAACCATCTCTCCTGTCCAGCTAGTAATCATATCCCATGACTAAGCTTGGAATAGAACTTTTGGGATGCAATGTCCAGTCTGTGAATAACATAGAAACATAGAAAATAGGTGCAGGAGGAGGCCATTTGTCCCTTCGAGCCCGCTCCGCCATTCATTGTGATCATGGCTGATCGCCCCCTATCAATAACCCGTACCTGCCATCTCCCCATATCCCTTGACTCCACTAGCACCTAGAGCTCAATCTAACCCTCTCTTAAATTCACCCAGTGACTTGGCCTCCACTGCCCTCTGTGGCAGGGAATTCCATAAATTCACAACTCTCTGGGTGAAAAAGTTTTTCTCACCTCAGTCTTAAATGACCTCCCCTTTATTCTAAGATTGTGGCCCCTGGTTCTGGAATCTCCCAACATTGGGAAATATTTTCCTGCATTTAGCTTGTCCAGTCCTTTTATAATTTTATATGCTTCTATAAGATTCCCCCTCATCCTTCTAAACTCCAGTGAATACAAGCCTAGTCTTTTCAATCTTTCCTCATACGACAGTCCCGCCATCCCAGGGATCAATCTCGTGAACCTACGCTGCACAGCCTCAATCACAAGGATGTCCTTCCTCAAATTAGGAGACCAAAACTGTACACAATACATAGAAACATAGAAACATAGAAACATAGAAACTTCCGGTGGCGCTATGGAGTAGGAGAGACTCGCGCCAACTAGCTCCGTGAAAAAACCGAAAAAACGGGGTGAAAAGACAGATCCTACCTGCAGAAAACGGCACCGATTGTTTTCCAGTAAGCCCGTGACGTCATCAGGCGCGCGACACCGGCAGTATGTCGACTCAACATACTCCCCCCCACAAGGCAAAAAACGGCAAGACTAAAGAGGTAGGCCCAACTGAAGCCTCGGCCTCAGATTTAACAGCATCCCGAGAAGACATCTCAAAGAAGAAGAAAAAGACTGAGATGGAAGAATTAAAAACGTTTTTTAAGGAGGAACTTAAAGATCTTAGACAGAACTTTAAAGAGTTTAAAGAGGAGCTGACATCTTTTAAAAAAGAAATTAAAGAACAAATTAAAGAAGATGTTACAGAGATTGTACACAAAGTCCTTGAAGACTGGAAATTAGATATGGAAAGAAATATGACTCAAAATGTTGAAGAAGTAAATGAAAAACTGAATAAGATGGAATCCAGATTTGATTCTAAACTTGAACCTATTCTCCTGACATTAAACCAACACCACAAGATTGTAAAAGAACTTGAGGAACTTGCTGAGACAAGCACCGCAACTACAAAACAACTCATCACTGAGAACCAACGCCTATCAAAGTTATTGTATCAAATAACTGAAAAATGTACAGACTTGGAGGGACGACAGAGGCGTCAGAACTTAAGAATCGTGGGCATCCAGGAAGGCAGAGAGGGGACTCGTGACCCCCGTGAATTTGCTGCAGAAGTATTGAAAACAATTTTGAACCTGGACCAGGCGCCATTACTTGCCCGAGCGCACAGAGTGCCGAGACGTCCCCCAAAGGTGGGCGACCGACCAAGAATAATGATAGTAAAGGTCCAATATGACCATGTATTGGATGACATGATGAGGAAAATTGGCAAAAGCAGAAATCTTGTATATGAAGGAGACAAGATTAGCGTATTCAGAGATTACCCTGTGGAAGTTGCTAAGAAAAGAGCGTTGTTCACAGAAACAAGAAGAATACTGAAGAACATAAAGAATCTGAGATATGGACTGTTATACCCCGCAACACTAAGAGTCAGTTACGAGAAGAAGGAATACTTCTTCATCAAGCACACGGAAGCATTTGAATTTGCCAAGAACATCGAGGACAAGATCGAAGATTGAAAAATATTCAACACTTAACACCTACCTGGATACTGCTATCTCGCAGAGAAGATATGGAACACTAAACTTTAAACTATTAAATTTAAGGGTTGCCTAAAATTCGCAATAAGAATTGGGTATATTTCCTGCAACGGATATATAATATTAACATTCTAGTACTAACCTCTAACAACCATTAATAATCAAGAATATTAACTAACACTAACTAATGATAATAAGATAATAAGATTATTTAGATTATTTAAGAATTAACTAAAAGTATGAAATATAAGTAAAGTGTGATTCAGGTATTTTATAATGAGAAATGTTTGGTGGCTCTCTCTCTGATGTTTTTGTTTTTGATTATTCTTTGATAAATGTTTATATTATACAAAACTAACATTTCAATTTGAGACTACTAATTATACCATTAATGGAATATAATCAATATTTCTTTCCCCCCCACAAGTTGTTTGCATCGAATTGGAAACTTTCCTTTCAAGGAAAGTACGGAGCTAGTATTTTTTATAAACCAAAAGCTACGGAAGTCCATAGATGCTTAGCCACATTAGGGTGGCTATCACTAACTGCACTAATTGTAGTTGTAGTTGCTTTTCTTTTTTACTTTCCACACTTTACTAACCCTATTTACTATCACCTTTTTTTTATCTTATATCATATTATATTTTGTATTTGGAATGGAATTGCATATTTTATTTAAGGAGATATGTTCGGATGGAAAACAGACGTGACCTAAAATTCATCTACCTGATGTTCAAGTATAAGGTAGGGTTGAGTGTGCTGAATCATCTGCTCTACCACTTAATCACAAGATGCAAGACATGAATATAAAAATTGGGGGTGAGGGAATTAAATTCTGTAGTTGGAATGTTAAGGGAATTAATGAACCTATCAAGAGAGGCAAAGTGTTAGCTCATTTAAAATCATTGAAAACAGATATAATATTTCTCCAGGAGACACATCTTAAAAAGGAAGCACAACACAGATTGAAAGCAAAATGGATTGCTAAAGCGTACCACTCTTCATTCTCACATAAATCTAGAGGTGTTGCAATATTAATTTGTAAAGGTATACCCTTTAAACACATATCAACGATAGAAGACATTGAAGGCAGATATATTGTAATAATAGGGGAGTTATACTTAAAAAAGGTGACTCTCCTCAATGTGTATGGACCAAATTTTGATAGCCCTCTGTTTTTTAAGAGAATTCTTAACAATAACCCGGAAGGTACACAACAAAACTTAATAATCGGTGGAGATTTAAATTGCACTTTGGATGCTTGTTTGGATAGATCATCAACTCAAAGAAAACTAAAATCTCGATCAAGTGAATTTTTAAATTCATACATTAATACTACTAATATTAAGGACGTTTGGAGAATTGAAAATCCATCGGGCCGAGAATATTCATTTTACTCACCAGTACATAAAACTTACTCAAGGATAGACTATTTTTTAGTAGATTCAAAACTTATCCCATTTACCTATAACTCACAATATCATAACATCATAATCTCAGACCACGCTCCATTAACATTTATGATCAAAGTAAACGGAATGGCAGAGACACAGTCACAATGGAGATTCAATCCCCAAATCTTAAAAGATAAGTCATGTAATGAATACCTAGTAAAACAGATTAAAATGTTTTTTGAGGCTAACGATAGCCCTGAAATCTCTGCTTCCCTTCTTTGGGAAACATTTAAAGCATTTGTACGAGGAGCATTAATTTCTTCCCAATCATTTTTTAATAAAGAGAATAGGGCTAAACAACAGAAACTGGAAATGGAAATAAAGCAATTAGACACAGAAAATGCAGCAGCACCATCCACGATAAAACACAATAAAATTGCAGTATTGAAATATAAATTAAACAAGATTTATTCAGACCAAGTTATAAAACTTTATCAGCATACAAAACAATTAAATTTTGAATTTGGTGACAAACCACAAAAACTATTAGCGCGTCAACTTCGCAAATTGGATGGGGAAAATACAATATACAAAATTAGAACAGACAAGGGAGAAACATTAACACTGCCTAAAGATATTAATGATAGATTTCTACAATACTACCAAAAATTGTATTCATCTAAAATAACAGAACAATCAACGGGAATGGAAACATTTTTACAGAATTGTACGTTTGCGGGTCTAGATCAGAAAGAGAGAGAATTGCTAGGGGCTGAAATTACGATAAAAGACATTGAAGAATCAATAAAATCCTTAAAAAACGGAAAGTCTGCAGGGTCTAAATTCTGAATTTTATTAAAAAAATTATGATTTGCTTTCCCCACGCCTACAGACAATGTACAAATACGCATATACTCAACAGAAACTCCCAGAAACTCTAAATGAATCTACAATCATACTTATACCAAAAACGGACAAGGATCTTGAAGACCCAGGTTCATACTGAGCTATAGCCCTCTTAAATACTGATCAGAAAATATTAACTAAAATTCTATCTAATAGATTGAGCTTAGTGATCAGCAAATTAATACATCTCGACCAAACAGGGTTTATCCCCAAACGGTATTCATTTTATAATCTGAGAAGATTATTTAATATTATATACTCCAATAGAATCCCTAACGCAGAGCTAGCAATTATCTCGTTAGATGCTGAAAAAGCATTTGACCAGGTAGAATGGCCATATTTATTTTCGGTGATGGAAACATTTCAACTAGGAGAGAAGTACTGTACATGGGTTAAATTGTTATATTCTAATCCAACAGCTAGAATATTAACAAACAAAATGTTATCAACTAAATGTAATCTCTCTAGAGGCTGTAAACAAGGATGCTCACTATCCCCACTATTATTTGCTCTTGCAATCGAACCCCTAGCAGGAAGCGTTAGAAACCATCCAGGAATATTTGGATACAATACTAGAGACACAAGGAATAAAATCTCCTTATATGCAGATGATATACTAATATATATTACAAAATTAGAAACTAGTATTCCAAACCTATTAAATCTAATAACTCAATTTGGCCAGTTTTCGGGATATAGAATTAATTGGAATAAAAGTGAAATCATGCCAATAACAAAATTCAATTTACATACAATACAACAATCCCCTTTTAAAATAGTTAAAGATAAATTTAAATACTTAGGAATCTATGTAACTAAGACATATACCTCTCTATTTAAACTAAATTTCCCACCCTTACAAAACTAACATTTCAATTTGAGACTACTAATTATACCATTAATGGAATATAATCAATATTTCTTTCCCCCCCACAAGTTGTATGCATCGAATTGGAAACTTTCCTTTCAAGGAAAGTACGGAGCTAGTACGGAGTACATGTGGCCCTTGTGGCTAAGGGGATCAGAGGGTATGGAGAGAAGGCAGGTACGGGATACTGAGTTGGATGATCAGCCATGATCATATTGAATGGCGGTGCAGGCTCGAAGGGCCGAATGGCCTACTCCTGCACCTAATTTCTATGTTTCTATGTCTATGTTTACTGAATAAACTACATAAGAATATTCAATACTGGAAAACACTCCCCATTTCTATGCTTGGGAGAATTAATGCTATAAAAATGATTTTTTTACCGCAACTGCTGTACCTACTTCAATTAATTCCGATATATATCCCAAAAACTTTTTTCAAAAAGGTCGATTCCATTTTTACAAGTTTTGTCTGGGATTATAAGAATCATAGAATAAGTAAAAAACATTTATGTAAATCAAAGATAAATGGAGGTTTGGCTTTGCCAAATTTCTTATTTTATTTTTGGGCGGTCCATATTAAAAACATGAATTTCTGGCTGGAAAAAATGGATCAACAACCAGATTGGCTAATGATGGAAAAGGAAGACTGTCTACCTTTTGAAATTGGACCGATCATATTTGCCCCCGCAAAACTGCACAAAAAACCTATAAAGAAAACCCCATAATACATAGTGGAATACAAATTTGGAAACAAATAAAAAAAGATTTAAAATTGAATAATATACCACTCTGCCTTCCCATTGTAAATAATCCTTTATTCAAATCATCCTTTATGGCCAAAGGTTTCACACAATGGAAACATTATGGAATCAAAAATATAGGACATCTTTATGGGAAAGGTACTTTTCTTTCATTTCAAGAGTTACAACAGAATTATGGACTGCACTCAAATAATTTCTTCAGATATCTACAAATTAGAGATTATGTTAAATCTAATACACAAGTCTACAGGAATAGGGAATCAGAAATTCTTGATGAATGTCTGAACAAGCATCCTAATACTGAAAAACTAATAGCTTATATTTATAACACCCTACTAAACAACGAGGTACCACCGACCGAACCATATAGATACAAATGGGAAAATGAAATAGGTCACCCTATCACGAAAGATATGTGGGACGAAAGTTTACAACAAATACATCAATGTTCATTAAATGCCAGACATACTTTAATACAATTCAAGGTCTTACATAGACTACACTACTCTAAAATAAAACTAAATAGAATCTTCCCACAAATCTCTCCTATTTGTGATAAATGTCTACATCTAGAGGCTAATTTAACACATACGTTTGCAAACTGTATAAAACTTAAACATTTCTGGACTGATATTTTTGAAATAACTTCAGAAGTTATTAATACAAAACTGGACCCAGACACAAAATTAATAATACTTGGAATGTCAGAACAAAGCTTAACACTCACAACAAACCAAAGACATTTCCTCAACTACAGTATAATAACCGGAAAAAAATTAATATTAACATTTTGGAAAGGCCCTACAACCCCCACAATTAAAATGTGGATTACGGAAATGTCGGAGACCCTATACTTAGAAAGAATTAGACTTGTCTTAGTGGACAAACAAGATATTTTCCATAAAATTTGGGCTCCATTCATTAACTATCTGAAGGGATAGACTGGCACAGCACGAGGACCCAACTGAAACTTGAACTCAGGAACAGATGAAAAGCTATACTTTATAACCTACGAACCTATCTCCATTGACGTATTACAGGTAACCCATTCCACCCCCCTCGTTTTTCTGTTGTGTTTTTTTTTTCTTTCTTTTTTATTTGTAACTTTCTACCCTCTTTTTTTCCCTCTTTCTATAAAAAATAAAAATACTAGAAGCAGAAGTAATTGATAATGGAAAATTTTAATAATGTATGACTGATGTATATGAAAAGTTTTTTTACTATAATATGTAACTACATTTTATAATATGTCTACTTCTAATAAAAAAAAAATAAAAAATAAAAAAAAAGAAACATAGAAACATAGAACATAGGTGCAGGAGTAGGCCATTCGGCCCTTCGAGCCTGCACCGCCATTCAATATGATCATGGCTAACCATAGCCTGCCCAAATTAGCTGATAGTGTATAACTAAAGCATCATTACCAGAAAGGTTGGTCATTGACATCAGTCTGCTTGCCTTTTATGAATTGGGTGGATGTCACATCTTATTTTATATCGAAGTCACATGAGTGACTACGTGAAGCGCCCACCAGCCGCAAGCGCGTCAGTACGGCGACGCATGGCGTGCGAGTCGGAGCAGTTCGAAACTGCTCCGGCAGGTAAGTTAATTTTGTTTTCAGCGGCTGCTGCAGGCTCCGAATGGGAGCAGGTACAGCGGGCCCGGAATAGCTGATGGGCGCAGCCTGTGCGGCTGCCGCCGTTGGAGCTCCGAATGGGAGCAGGCGACCGAATTTGCAGGCCGCTGTGGAGGATCCATAAGGAGCTCGGATTCGATATTACAGTTGCCGGCATTGGAGCTCCGAATGGGAGCAGGCGGACGGATTTGGAGGCCACCGAGGAAGCTGCATTAGGAGTTGGGGCTGCCGGCGCGGCTAGGCTAGCGATCGCAGCTAAAGATTTGCAGCAGCTGGTAGAATAATATAGTCGCGGCTAAGTTAGCGATCGCTGCTAAAGATTAGCAGCAGCCGGTGCTTTTGAAAAATAGCCGCGGCCAAGGCAGCGAACGCCAGGTAAGCTCAGCTGCCATAGCGCCTACCAATTTTAAACATAGATGCTGTCGGCTGAGGCAGCATATGCTGTAGACCAGCATAAAGTGTTTGCTCTATTTATAGGGCAGTTATAAATAAAGCTGGCAGTTTTTAATCGCGGTTGCAGTTCGGTCACGTTTGTGACTATTGCAGCAGATACGATACAAGGGACATTTATTATCACATACACCAAATGGTGCAGTAAATGTTGACTTGCCATTGCGGCAAAGAATGGGGCTCCACTGGAGCTGGCGGCTGTTTGGAGTAATGCTCCGAAAGCGTTTCAGCCAAATGCCTGAGGAGGCAACGCCTGGTTCAGGGTTGCGTTCTATTTCCCCCCATAAGAACTTCATTGAGGCTCCAGAAAGGAGCTCCTGGCTTGGGAAGCCTTTTTTCAGCTGTGTCTATTAGACACCTGTGAAGCAATACCTGGTTCAGGGTTGCGTCATGATAATTTATGCTCAGTAGAGGGGACTGTTGGAGATTCTTTCATAAGAGACTCCAACCATGTGGATATCGATAAAGCAGTCAAATCTTTGATCTAATGGGGCTCTGCCTCTTTTTAATCATATGAACAAACTATGTTCCGTGTACCGGAGGCATTACAGACAGCTCCAGAAATTTGCCTGTGACAACACCTGGCAGGGTTGCAATATTTCTCCCACTCTGTCTAGGGAAATATCGGAAAGAGGTGATTCCGATTATAATGCCGGCTCATCCAAATCATATGGGGGCCAAAGGCCTGAGGAAGCAACACCCGGTGCAGGGTTGCACTCTATTTCCTCCCTGAAATACTCCGTTAAGGCTCCAGAAGGGAGCAAGGACTCGGAGTCACTAACCAGTGCAACCTGTCTGGTAAGTACAATAAATAATGATGATTTATACCATCAGCACAGTGCAGAAAGCCAACAGACACTTTGGAGTTGCTGGCAGCGCCGATCTGCACAGCTAGTCCCGATTCGGCTGCTAGAGGGAAAAGCTTGGCAACCCTGAGTTGGGGCAAAGTCAAAGCCAAGTCTGTGAGACAAGTCCTGTCAGACGATTCGGGTCAAGGGGATTCTGTCCCCACATCTATAGCAGATGTGATTGGCTGTTTGTCTCAATTGGAACATCTGAAGAATCAGATGGTGGCACGAAATATGTTCCGTGTTATGGAGGCATGCACAGGCAGTTCGAGTCATACGCCTGTGGCAACACCTGCTTCAGGGTTGCAAAATTCCTCACACTCTAGGGGAGTGTCAGCGATCAGTATGGAGCTGACTCCTAACATGAGTATGTGCCTGAATCCCATGCTTTAATGCATGATGTACGAGAGTCGCATAAGTAAAGCTGCCTGCTCTTGCCTCTAAATTTGCTGTTCCCTCGGGGACGGGCAAGCCACTACAAGAGGAGTTGGACAGCGGCATCAGCTACCTAACATCACACCAGCTGAAGGAATGGCAAGCATATCAGACAGGGTCTGCAAATGAAACTTCGCTGAAGCTCCAAAAAGCAAATCGACCCAGGTTCAGAGACGCTGGCAGGTAAGATCTCTTTATTAACCTCCGTAAAACTCCGAAATTGAGCAGTCTGTTGGCCCAGGTTTGGGTTTACTGGCAGCATGGGGTGTCTAGTATCTTTTCACTGTCTCTGGGAAAGATCAGGTTGTTGCAGAGACATCGGCAGGGTGCCTTGCATAGTAACCTCTGTAAGTTCCAAGTATGAACAGCTTGGTTACCCTGGTTCAGGGTAGACCATCGTGGAACTGGCTGGCCATATGGGTCATATTGTCCAGGGAAGCACTGCCTCATCATCTGTGATTGAGGTTATCCGGCTGCTCAGTAGAATGAAGTAGTTGAAGTCTCCCTCAACACATGTTTCAATTTCTGCTCAGTTAGTAGAGTTGCCAGTTCATTGGAAACATCATTGCCATCCTCTCTGGGATAGGTAGCTACCAGCAGGAAGCTGGTCTGGCATATAATAATTTTATCTGACCTGCAGGTTCATGTTGTGAATCAAAAATCTATTTATAATAATCCGTAGGCTCTCAATACCAGTATTCCTGATTGAGTGGCGGGTCGAAGAGATTGTGTTGCGCACTCTGGCAACTCAGACAAGTGGTTTCAGTCAGAGGACAGCGAAGCAATTCCTGATTCAGGCTTGCATTATGCTAAATTCCACTCTGAGGAAGAACGCTGAGAATTCGTGGTGACTCTTATAGTCAAGCGTTGACAGGGAACTCGCATTCCCACATCAAAGGGGAGACTGTGTTTTCAGCTCGTCATAAGGTTCTGATTATATGTTATCAGCGAAATGTATGAATAACTAGATAATGCATCTTCCACGGCTAGAAAAGCCAAAACATTTCCGTCCGTATGGTCAATCGAGGAACGGTGGTTCCGAGTGGTATCAGTGACATCTCACGGAGGATGAGTGGTCTGGCCAAGAACAAGAGGGGTATATTTCTGATACTTCTCAAGATTACAGAAACAGGGAGCATGCCGAATCAGGTTATGATTTGGCTAATCTGATCATGTGTTTAGTTACCCAGTTTAAGATGGATGATTGGCTTTCAGCAATTTAACTGATTCAGAGAATCAATCTTGAAGATGCATACTTTGCCATATCTATACACATGAGGCACAGATTATCTGGTGTTTTGATAACAAAGCCAGTGGTGGAAGCCAATGCTGCCCTACTCAGATCAAAGGGCATTGTGTCATCGAGTTTTAGATTATATGCAAAATTTGCAGCTGATAAACTTAGGGGTTGATCAGTAGATACCTATTGCGATATTAAGGATGAGGCAACATGAAATTTAATAGTGCCAACTTTGCCTATTCATTCAGGCCATGGTAAGGCGGCTGAAGCAACTCCTCTTTACTCAGTCACGAGTGATGGCTGGGGTAGCCTGTCTTCTCGGGCAGCTAGCTCTGCACGATTGTATGGGAAGTTTGTGAACAAAATATGTGAGTTACTTTTAAACGGAAGTAACAGAGGTTTATGTGGTTTTCAGTTTGGGCTTAGAGAAGCGTTTATGTGATACCACAATTGACACTGCTTGTGCTGCTTTGTCATTTTTTATAGTACCATAGTGGGACAATAAATGATTGATTATTCACCCGCTGTTCACTAACGTTATGCAGGGTGTCTTTTATATGACCACTCTAAAAGCCAACACTCATTGTAGTGTGCGATGTATATCAGTAAATTATTATGCAAATATTCTTCTACTGTATTCCTAATGGGAGCAGTATTTTTAAGTTGATTATGCTTTCAGCAACTGATTTCAGCACAAAGAACACAGTCTGTACTCAATCTCTGGCTTGGTCTCTGGGTCATAACTGACATTAGGGTAGCTTGTTATGGGAATGATCTCATAAGCAAAATGGGCATGATTGCGTACATTTGGAGTGACAGCATACCCACCAGAGTGGAGATTGGGGGTGTCATTAGGTATATAAGTACACTGAGCTTGCTAGTATCTATGAGATGAAAGATGGTTTATTTATAGTTATTCAATAGTCTCAAGATATTGCTGATGGCTCATTAGCAGCCAATAGAATGGATAGTTCCCTTTCATCATACAGCAAGAGGCTTACATAGTGTGTGTTAAGAAGTTATAAAATTTGTTTGAATATGTCTGGATATTTACAGATAAAATTCTGCACAGTGTTGCATGAGTTATTGTCTAACTCAAAGTCAATTGGGACTATGGTCCGGTTAAAAGTAATGGCCATGCATGCAAGTTAGCATCATGGTATTAATAACCCATGTTTTTTCTACCATTAATGGTTTATCTGTTTAAGTGTTCCACACACAGATTGGGTTACTGCATGAAACCACAGAGCTTTGAAGTCTTCATGTAGTCACTCACGTGACTTTGATATAAAATCGAAAGATTAAATGAGAACTTCCCGTTTGAAGTTTGATCTTTATTTTATGAGAAGTTGAAGTGAGGGAATACGTGCCCTCCACTCCCAACCCTACTTCTCATAAAGATCATTCGGTAGTTCTAAGGTTGTTAATCTTTCTATAGCTTAAGTTCAGCAAGTAGTCTGTGGTTTCATACAGCTGCTCTGAAGATTGACGCGAATGCGGCTGGCGGGCTCTTCACGTATTCCCTCACTTCAACTTCTCATAAAATAAAGATCAAACTTCAAACGGTAAGTTCTCGTTTAATCTTTCTATTTTAGCACAGCCAACAAGTGAAGAATTTCATTTAATATGTAACACGTTTGGAAAAGCCTGATTTTCATTCCCCAAAGATGTAATTTCATATTATCATGGGAACTTCATCTCAGGAAATTCTTTCATTTCCATTCAATATCATTGGCAAAACTTCTTAAATTTCATTGTCTTTAATTTGATAGCATGGCTTTGTGCTTGGCAAATGATGTGTGCCTGGTAGGAAAGCCTGAAGTTGATCAACAATCCCTAATAGGAAGCACACGCCTGTGGCTGTCAGATGACACAAATGACTCACTTGTGATGCTCGTATCTTGCCAACATTGACTGTCAGAGTTTACACAGTGCATGTTTGCATAAAGCTACCACTACAAACAGAACATTTCACAAAGTGAAATATTGGATGGGAAATGGCAGAAATACTAACATGGCTGAAGAATTTGCAAAAGTGAAATGTTTTTGAATATGCCTCTGCTTCTTAGAAACATAGAAACATAGAAAATAGTTGCAGGAGTAGGCCATTCGGCCCTTCGAGCCTGCACCGCCATTCAATATGATCATGGCTGATCATCCAACTCAGTATCCTGTACCTGCCTTTTCTCCATACCCCCTGATACCTTTTGCCACAAGGGCCACATCTAATTCCCTCTTAAATATAGCCAATGAACTGGCCTCAACTACCTTCTGTGGCAGAGAGTTCCAGAGACTCACCACTCTCTGCGTGAAAAATGTTTTTCTCATCTCGGTCCTAAAGGATTTCCCCTTTATCCTTAAACTGTAACCCCTTGTCCTGGACTTCCCCAACATTGGGAACAAACTTCCTGCATCTAGCCTATCCAACCCCCTAAGAATTTTGTAAGTTTCTATAAGATCCCCCCTCAATCTTCTAAATTCTAGCGAGTACAATCCGAGTCTATCCAGTCTCTCTTCATATGAAAGTCCTGACACCCCAGGAATCAGTCTGGCGAACCTTCTCTTTACTCCCTCTAAGGCAAGAATGTCTTTCCTCAGATTTGGAGACCAAAACTGTACACATTACTCCAGGTGTGGTCTCACCAATACCCTGTACAACTGCAGTAGAACCTCCCTGCTCCTATACTCAAATCCTTTTGCTATGAATGCTAACATACCATTCACTTTTTTCACTGCCTGCTGCACCTGCATGCCTTCTTTCAATGACTGGTGTACCGTGACACCCAGGTCTTGTTGCATCTCCCCTTTTCCTAATCGGCCTCAATTTAGATAATAGTCTGCTTTCCTGTTTTTGCCACCAAAGTGGATAACCTCACATTTATCCACATTATACTGCATCTGCCATGCATTTGCCCACTCACCCAACCTATCCAAGTCACCTTGCAGCCTCCTAGCATCCTCCTCACAGCTAACAATACACTGCTCACAGCTTCTTAAACTACCATTTTAATTACTTTGGGCAAAAGTTATGAAACTGGGCTGAAAATAAAGAAATAAACTAACTCAAATTTACTGTTGCATAGAAAAACCATTCAAAATCAGAATAACGATAAATACAGTGGACAATAGTGGAGTAGATTTTATCTTTAGACTGTAATACACAATATCATCCTATTTACTTTCTTGTTTATGTGCACCTTGGACTATCAGAACTCCATTTCCCTGTGCTGTACTGTTCTGTGCTCTATGGTTAAAACTCTCTGGTTAATACTATACAATTTCAATGCTCAGTATGGCCATAAGTATCACGGTCGAACATCTTCATGTCTACTTACCTCTTTGAGTGTTCCAACCTACAACCAGATCCTTAGAATAGGCATAAAAAGTCTAGATCTCAATGATCCCTACCCTCGTTACAACCTCCCTGATGTAGATAATCTTGAAAGGGAACTGACAAAGTTCTGATGTTGAGAAAAGCCAATAGAAAATTGTTCGTAGGATGGAATTCATGATAGCTCAGCGACAGTCTAATTCCAAGCCTTCCCATTGCACATTGCAGTGTAATTGGACGTGATGACGAGGGTGCATTGGTGAGGTTATAGGGTTTCAGCTGTCAGGCCTGCTTTACGCATACAGGCAATGGCAGGCCACACTTTTTCTCTCTGAATGACTGTCCAGTCATTGTTTTCCTCCAGGCTGCGAGCTTAGAGGCGTTGAGACATACGGCACAGTATGAGCACATACAAAGAATCCTTTGGCTCACTGTATCTATGCTGGCTATCACATTTCCAGTGTGTTGTCAACTTCAATATATATTTAAAAATAAGTTCAATAACATAGTGACAGAAAACATCAAAGTTTAATGATATTCTTTGTAGTTTAATTTAAGTCACTACTTCATATGACTAAGGTCAATAGAAACAAATACTGACCATCTGGCATGTTTTTAATCTTTTCAACAACTGATCACCTCTTCCTCTTTGTTGTGTAAATAAGTGAACGTCTACCTTGAGGAACTAAATGTACCATGTGGAATGACATCTGATACATTATTGAACCAGGAACTATTGCTGATAGAAAATTTAAAGTAAAATTGGGTAATGTGATCGTACAACAATCAGTGCCTCACAGCTGCAGGGCTCTTGGTTTGATCCAGACCTCCACTGCTCTGTGAGCTGAGTTTGCATATTCTCACCATCTTTTCTCTGATTGCTTCAGTTTTCTTTCACATCAGCATGCAGGTAGGTTAAATAGCTATTGCAAATGAGCTCATAATGTAGGTTAATGGCAAAAATGAGTCTTCGGGACAAATGACAGGCAGGTGTCACAAACAACATTGCAAGATATCAGGAAACTAAAGAGACAAGACTAATTGTTATTAGCCTAAAGTTGTTGGGCAACTTGTTCTATTTGATCTTCCGTTTGTGCAGGTCGAGTTGATTGCATTAGTCGAAGGTTGCAATCTTCCACCCCATGTTGTACCTGAGAACTGGAATGGACCAAATGGACTGATTGAGTCCATTCTTGTTCATTAGATAGCTCTTCCTCAATAAATGCATTTTGAAAATCTGCAAGCAGGTGTATTTAACCACCGCTGTAATAGACAGGAATTGAAGATCTGAATAGGTGTAATTGTGGGTAGAAATTTGATGTTGGACATTAATACACAATAATTAATCAAATTTCCGAAATGAAGCCGAACAGATAGTGCTCTCTTATCAGAGACACCGCTAAAAAATGCCTAAGGGAACTATTAAATATAATTACAATTGGACAACCTTCTTGCCAGCAAAATTGCATGAATTATCTGCAACAATTCTGAGAAACAGTAGGCATGGATTTCAAAGGCTTTTTAACTTATTATCCTTTTTGGTGGTGCACAACATTCTAACCTTATATAATCTAAAATCTTACATCATTAGAGCCAAAGATTCCACGAACATTATTTTCTGCTTGGTATTCCATTGATTTAGCACCATCTGTTCTCTTATTCCAAAATCTTGCCTTTAACATGCAGTGCATTCAGAAAGTATTCAGACCCCTTCACTTTTTCCACATTTTGTTACGTTACAGCCTTATTCTAAAATGGATTAAATTCTTTTTTTTAATCATCAATCTACACACAATACACCATAATAAAAAAGTGAAAACAGGTGTTTAGAAATGTTTGCAAAGTAATTAAAAATAAATAACTGAAATATCACATTTACATAAGCATTCAGACCCTTTACTCAGTAATTTGTTGAGGCGATTACAGCCTCATGTCTTCCTGGGTATGACGCTACAAGGTTGGCACACCTGTATTTGGGTAATTTCTCCCATTCTTCTCTGCAGATCCTCTCAAGCTCTGTCAGGTTGGATGGGGAGCATCGATGCACAGCTATTTCATAGAAACATAGACATAGAAAATAGGTGCAGGAGTAGGCCATTCGGCCCTTCGAGCCTGCACCGCCATTCAATATGATCATGGCTGATCATCCAACTCAGTATCCTGTACCTACCTTCTCTCCATACCCCCTGATCCCTTTAGCCACAAGGGCCACATCTAACTCCCTCTTAAATATAGCCAATGAACTGGCCTCAACTACCTTCTGCGGGAGAGAAATCCACAGATTCACCACTCTCTGTGTGAAAAAAGTTTTCCTCATCTCGGTCCTAAAAGATTTCCCCTTTATCCTTAAACTGTGACCCCTTGTTCTGGACTTCCCCAACATCGGGAACAATCTTCCTGCATCTAGCCTGTCCAACCCCTTAAGAATTTTGTACGTTTCTATAAATACCCCCTCAATCTTCTAAATTCTAGCGAGTACAAACAGAGTCTATCCAGTCTTTCTTCATATGAAAGTCCTGACATCCCAGGAATCAGTCAGGTGAACATTCTCTGTACTCCCTCTATGGTAAGAATGTCTTTCCTCAGATTAGGAGACCAAAACTGTACGCAATACTCCAGGTGTGGTCTCACCAAGACCCTGTACAACTGCAGTAGAACCTCCCTGCTCCTATACTCAAATCCTTTTGCTATGAATGCTAACATACCATTTGCCTTCTTCACTGCCTGCTGCACCTGCATGCCTACTTTTAATGACTGGTGTACCATGACACCCAGGTCTCGTTGCATCTCCCCCTTTCCTAATCGGCCACCATTCAGATAATAATCTACTTTCCTGTTTTTGCCACCAAAGTGGATAACCTCACATTTATCCACATTATACTGCATCTGCCATGCATTTGCCAACTCACCCAGCCTATTCAAGTCACCTTGCAGCCTCCTAGCATCCTCCTCACAGCTAACACTGCCCCCCAGCTTCGTGTCATCCGCAAACTTGGAGATGTTGCATTCAATTCCCTCGTCCAAATCATTAATATATATCGTAAATAGCTGGGGTCCCAGAACTGAGCCTTGTGGTACCCCACTAGTCACTGCCTGCCATTGTGAAAAGGACCTGTTTACTCCTACTCTTTGCTTTCTGACTGCCAGCCAGTTCTCTATCCACATCAATACTGAACCCCCAATACCGTATGCTTTAAGTTTGTATACTAATCTCTTATGTGGGACCTTGTCGAAAGCCTTCTGAAAGTCCAGATATAACACATCCACTGGTTCTCCCTTATCCACTCTATTAGTTACATCCTCGAATTTGTACGCATCATCCTTCGCTTTGATACTATCCCTGATTTCCCTTGTTATCCACGGATGCACTACCTTCCCTGATTTATTTTTTTGCCAAACTGGGATGAACAATTGTTGTAGTTCATCCATGCAGTCTTTAAATGCCTTCCATTGCATATCCACCGTCAACCCATTAAAAATCAATCGCCAGTCTATCTTGGCCAATTCACATCTCATACCCTCAAAGTTACCTTTCTTTAAGTTCAGGACCCTTGTTTCTGAATTAACGATGTCACTCTCCATCCTAATGAAGAACTCAACCATATTATGGTCACTCTTGCCCAAGGGGCCACGCACAACAAGACTGCTAACTAACCCTTCCTCATTACTCAATACCCAATCTGGAATAGCCTGCTCTCTCGTTGGTTCCTCTACATGTTGGTTTAGAAAACTATCCCGCATACATTCCAAGAAATCATCTTCCTCAGCACCCTTGCCAATTTGATTCACCCAATCTATATGTAGATTGAAGTCACCCATTATAACTGTTTTACCTTTGTTGCACGCATTTCTAATTTCCTGTTTGATGCCATCCCCAACTCCACTACTACTGTTAGGTGGCCTGTACACAACTCCCACTAGCGTTTTCTGCCCCTTAGTGTTTCGCAGCTCTACCAATATCGATTCCACATCCTCAAAGCTAATGTCCTTCCTTTCTATTGCGTTAATCTGCTCTCTAACCAGCAACGCTACCCCACCTCCTTTCCCTTTTTGTCTATCCCTCCTGAATATTGAATATCCCTGGATGTTGAGCTCCCAGCCTTAGTCACCCTGGAGCCATGTCTCCGTGATCCCAACTATATCATAGTCGTTAATAGCTATCTGCACATTCAACTCATCGACCTTATTACGAATGCTCCTTGCATCGAGACACAAAGCCTTCAGGCTTGTTTTTACAACACTCTTACCCCTTATACTATTATGCTGAAAAGTGGCCCTTTTTGATTTTTGCCCTGGATTTGCCGGCCTGCCACTTTTACTTTTCACCTTGCTACCTATTGCTTCTACCCTCATTTTACACCCCTCTGTCTCTATGCTCACACATTTAAGAAACCCTTTCCCTTTAACTCCATCCTCCACTATCCCATTTCCAGGTCCTTCCAGAGATGTTCGATCGGGTTCAAGTCCGGGCTCTGGCTGGGCCACTCAAGGACATTCACAGACTTGTCACGATGCCACTCCTGCGTTGTCTTGGCTATGTACTTGGGTCATTGTCCTGGTGGAATGTGAACCTCCGCCCAGGTCTCCTCCAGACGTGATGCTTGTCATTCAGGCCAAAGAGTTCAATCTTGGTTTAATCAGTCCAGAGAATCTTGTTTCTCATGCCTTTTGGCAAACTCCAAGTGTGCTGTCATGTGTCTTTTCTGAGGAGTGCCTTCCGTCTGGCCACTCTACCAAAAAGGCCTGATTGGTTGAGTGCTGCAGATATAATTGCCTTTCTGGAAGGTTCTCCCATCTCCACAGAGGAACTCTGGAGCACTGTCAGAGTGACCATCGGGTTCTCGGTCACCTCCCTGACCAAGGCCCTTCTCCTCCCATTGCTCACTTTGGCCAGGTGGCCAGCTCTATGAAGTGTCCTGGTGGTTCCAAAGTTCTTCCCTTTAAGAATGATGGAGGCCATTGTGCTTTTGCGACCTGCAATGCTGCAGAAATAGTTTTGTACTCTTCCCTGTGTCTCGACACAACCTTGTCTCGGAGGTCTACGGACAATTCCTTCGTCTTCATGGCTTGGCTTTTGCGCTGACGTACACTGTCAATTGTGGGACCTTATATAGACAGGTGTGTGCCTTTCCAATTCATGTCCAATCAATTTAATTTACCACTGGTGGACTCCAATCAAGTTGTAGAAACATCTCAAGGATAATCAATGGAAACAGGATGAACCTAAGCTCAATTTTGAGTGTCATAGCAAGGGGTCTGTACACTTACGTAAATGTGATATGTCAGTCATCTCTTTTTAATTACTTTGCAAACATTTCCAAACACCTGTTTTCACCTTCATTCTGGGGTATTATGTGTAGATTGATGATAAAAAAAAAGAATTTAATTAATTTTAAGATATAGCTGTAATAATAATGTAACAAAATGTGGAAAAAGTGAAGGGCTGAATACTTTCTGAATGCACAGTATTTTATTTCCCTCTTTCACTTGTAAATTGTATTAATTCACATTTTTACACATTGGTTTGCACCTGCCACATACACTCCTCCCTACTTCCCTGGCAAGCTGTCACAATTTATGATGTTATCACAAAAATTGATCTATTAAATTTTAACAATTCCAGCAGATTTTGATTGTATAACAATTATCAATTTTGTAGTTATTATTTTATTTAAACAAGTATGTACCATATTTTATTTTATAAAGTTCATTATTAATTTTGTATTTAATTCCAAATATGGTGCATTATCAAATGCTTTGGAAAAAATACTGTAAGCTACACCCACCTAATATATACTGTATTGTTAACTACAGAGAAAGTGCAGATAAAAAGATGGAAGGGCTGCATAATGATAGATTGGGAGATCAGAAATTCATTCTTGACAAATGAGAAAACCATTCAAGGGTCTAATAACAGCAGGAAAGAAGCGGTTCTTGAATCAAGGTACAAGAAACTGAGATACTGGTTCCAAAAAAAGATACAAAGTCCTGGAGTTTCTCAGCGGGTCAGGCAAAATCCCTGGAGAACATGGATAGGTAACGTTTTAGGTCATGACCCTGCTTCAGACTGATTGTGGAGGGGGGGGGGGGGGGGGAAGAAAGCTGCAAGAGGGTAGGGGTCGGACAAAGCCTGGTACGTAATATGGTGATGGAGGTGAAGATGTTTTTTTGATAGATAGCTGGTTGGACAAAGTTCAGGAATTAAACAAAAACAGAAGGCGTTAGATAAAATGTTTGAATAGTTATGAATTGGGAAGCTAGTGGGAGGAATGTAGGTGGAAGGGAAGGTGGAGGGGAAAAATAGGGGCAAATCCACATGGGGCCCTTCTTACGACTGATTGAGCAGAGGGGTGGAAGAAAAGTCTGTGAGAAGAGGGGCAGGACAATGCCTGGCAGGTAATAGGTTGATACAGGTGAGGGCGGGTTTTGATAGGCAGATGGAAAATCTGTTGGTACATGCGCTCAAGATTTTGCATGGTGTGTGTGGAGTTTGCCCTTGTTTATATTTAAGAAGGAACTGCAGATGCTGGAAAATCGAAGGTACACAAAAATGCTGGAGAAACTCAGCGGGTGCAGAAGCATCTATGGAGCGAAGGAAATAGGCAACAATTCATGCCGAAACCATCCTTGTTTATGTTGGCTGCTTTCCCAAGGCAGCTTGAAATGTAACTCTAATCAATGGAGGAAAGCTGGTATTACGCAATGGACTGAGCCACATTCACAACTCTCTGCAATTGCTTGTGTTCTTGGGCAGAGCTTTTGCCATACCAGCTGTAATGCATGCCGATAAGATGCTCTCTCTGAATAAATCGGTGAGAATCATTGGAGATATGGCAGATTTCCTTAAGCTTTCTGAGGAAGTAGAGGCATAGGTGTGCTGTTTTGGATTTAATAGCAATGCGGTTGAACTAGGGCATATTTGAAGCTCTTAACCATCTTCACATTAGCTCCATTAAAATAGAGAGGGGTGTTTAGTCTACTTAATTACCTGAAGACAATAACCAACTCCCTTGTTTTGCGAACATTGAGGAAGAGATTGTTGTTTTGAGACAATGCTGCTTAGCTCTCCATCTTATTCCTGCATTCTGGCTTGTCATTGTTACAGCCCACCATGGCAATGCATCAGCAAACTTGAAAGTGGATCCAGTTGCCGGGAGGTGGAGGAAGGAAAGGAGTGAGGAGGTGCTGAGTCATAGGTCCAGAAGTTTGGAGGTGACTTTGATTGGAATTATGGTGTTGAAGTTCGAGCTAGAATCAATAAATAAGTGCCTAATGTAGGTGTTCTTGTTATCCAGATATTCCAGAGGTGAGTGTTGGACTAAGGAGATAGCATCTGTCATGGACCTGTTTTAGACAATAGACAATAGGTGCAGGCGTAGGCCATTCGACCCTTCGAGCCAGCACCGCCATTCAATATGATCATGGCTGATCATCCCCAATCAGTACCCCGTTCCTGCCTTCTCCCCATATCCCCTGACTCCACTATTTTTAAGAGCCCTATCTAGCTCTCTCTTGAAAGCATCCAGGGAACCTGCCTCCACAGCCCTCTGAGGCAGAGAATTCCTCAGACTCACCACTCTCTGTGAGAAAAAGTGTTTCCTCGTCTCCGTTCTAAATGGCTTACTCCTTATTCTTAAAAAGGCAGTAGATGGAGCTCGGCTGTCGGGAGGTTGCCTGTCGAATCATTTCATGATGATGAACATCAGAGCCACTAAGTCATTAAGGCACATTACCTTGTTTTTGTTTTGTTACTTGGATGATAGTGGTCTTTCTAAAATAATGGGGTTCTGGGACCACTAGGGATTGGTAACTAGGGAGTGGTAAGAGAATAATAGTTGCTCCGAGATCTGACTTAGTCGGGATGTGTCACATAGCTTTTCTATGTCGTAAAGAAAATATAAAAATATACCTGACTGATGGTACTACAAAAAGCATGAGTTATCTGCTACTTTCATTTCATCACAACTCTAAATCCCATGCCAGAACATCTGACCTCTCTCCACATCAGAGCTCACTATTAAGTATGTCCACAAACATGGTGAAGAAATAAAACGGATGGACATCTCATCTGGCTCCTCTGGTTTACACTCGGCATTGCTACTAAGAAAACCTGACTCCATTCATTTCAATATGTTCTCTGACCATGAGTTAATAAGGTAATAGCAACTACATATTTAACTAACTTTGCCTTGTTCACGTTCACATAATTATTTAATTAACTTCTATCAATGTGTCTTTCATTACAATTCTTTTTTTTCAGTCTCTGTTTAAAACAGTTTTTATTATTTAATTACACAAATTCATTGGAGCAATTTTAAATGACTTTATCAGGGTCATTCAAAGCCCATTGACACACAATCATTCAGCTTAATCAACCTGCTGCATCTAAAATAAGTTAATGTGACAATTGACATGAGTTTTAGTTATGTGCACGATGCAAGAGGATCGGCCCCATTTTCTATCAACACAGTAACTATAGCAATGAGAACCCCAAAGGGGAAATATTTGTTCTTCATTTACTGGAGCTCATTCCCCTCTAACATAATGATTAAATCACCAGTAATTGATGTTTTAAATAATGACAGAAATAGGTAAAATTGGGGTATTTTAAACACATCAAATAAACAAATAATACTGTGGAATATACCTCTGATAAACTATAAATGGTTATGATTATGTGACTGTGTAAAAAGGAGTTGACTAGGTGATGAGCTACTCTGAAGAATTTTGTTAATTTCTGTGCTGGTCATGTGTGGTGGAATTTACTGGAGAAAATCTGCAACCCTGCACAATCAACCTGAACATGTTGAAAATGCTAAACATTGGATGATAACATATAATTTTCTGCTTCAAGTTACTTGTTATAATTATCATTAATTATCAGCAATTATTCTTCAAGTGTGCCAAAATCTCTCAATATATATTTTAAAACACAGGAATGAATCATATAATTATTAAATTCAGTCTTGATATGCAAATTTTACTAAATATTTAAAAGGCACAAATGCTACAAAATGAAATTAATATGCCCATATTTTTATTTTTGTTAATAAATAAATGGATCTATATTTTCAATATGCAGAAGCATGTTTTGTAATTAAACTGATATCAAAACCCATGCATCCATACCTTTACAAACCATGGATTAAAGAATTCTTCTGATAGTTTGCATAACAACTGGACATTTACACGAGAAAATAGTGACTGACGATTTAATGAAATAGAATAAAAAGCAGCCCTGCCAATGCACTCAAGAGATATAACGCAGAAATCTCAAAAATGATATATGCACTACCCAACAGATGGTTCATTTCTGATGACTGCTTGACTGACATCTATTTAATTACAGCTAAGCATGTATGGTAACTGAATTTCATAAGAACTACTCATCAGTACAAATGCGACCCAGAGTTGTCAGGCTCCCAACGGAAAGATTTGCATATATATAGAACCATACATTATCTCTCATAAAGTTCTAAAAGCACTTTAAATATATTAAATTACTCCAAAGTACAGTAATTGTTGTTATACGGATAAAACTGACAGCTATTTTGTGTGCTTCAAAGTTTCTACAAATAGTTTTTTTAAATTAATGTTGAAGGAAGAATGTTGCTTGGAATACCAGATAAATCACTCTTTGGCAGTTTTATTATTACCTGAAATTTTTAACACCCACCCAAAATAGATATGTTTGGTTTTGGTGTCATATCACATCTGAAGGTCAACATTAGCAACAATGTATCACTCCCTCAGTACTTTCCTCAATAAATTCAGGATAGATTGTGTGCTCAATCATGGGTAATGGAGGGGAAGGTTGACTGGGAAAGGTGAAAAAAGAGAGAAAGAGAATGAGACAGACAGACAGACGGACAGATGGACGGACGGAATGGCAAATAAAGGGGAGGGGGGATTAATGGTTGTGAGAAAGGAACATAAGGGATGTGAGTTCCAATCTGAAATTAGAAAATCAAGATTTCTTGCCTTGGTCGGCAGGCTACCCCAGTAGAATGTAAGATGTTCTTCTTCTCGTCGGGGTTTGGCCTCAATGGATCAAAGGAGAAGGATGAGCACAAAACAGATTGATGTCATAATGGGGAGTTGAAATGCCATGCAGATAGAAGCTCAAGATTGCTTTTGCAGACAAAGCACAGGTACTCTGCAATGCAGTCACCTTGTCTACGCTGATGTTCCAGCACTGAATGCAATTGATCAGGTTGGAGGAGGCATTGGAAAACCTAGAGGAAATTCTCATGGTCATGAGGAGAATGTGCAACTCTGCATATCAGTCACCCAAGGTCAAGATTAAACCCAAGCATTGAGCCCTCTATTAGACTAAGTGGGATCCGTTGGGTCCCAGCATCACACGGGAGGGCTGGTCCCCCAACGTAATATTCCACCTCTCCACCAATTCGAATATTGCTGGCCAGTGGGGAGTGGGGCTTTCTGTTGCGCTAGTATGGATGTTGTGGCCCGAAGGGACTGGTTTCCAGAGGGCTAGTATGGACATTGTGGGTCAAATGGATTCTTGGGCTGGCAGCTTAGTCACTGCGGCCAGGCAGCTCAGTCACTGATGCCTGGCAGTGCAGTCACTCTGACCTAGCAGGCTGGCAACTGAGAAACTGCCTGAAATTTCACCTTAAACAGGTGACAGACTCTGTGAGAGAGAAGGGGAAGAGGATGGACTGAAAGGATTATTGGGCTACCACATCAGTCACTTACGGCTGGTGGGCTGGCAGTTCACTTACTCACGGCTAGTGGGCTGGCAGTGCAGTCACTCACGGCTGGTGGGCTGGCAGTTCAGTCACTCACAGCTGGTGGGCTGGCAGTTCACTTATTCATGGCTGGTGGGCTGGCAGTGCAGTCACTCACAGCTGGTGGCCTTGCAGTTCAGTCACTCACAGCTGGTGGGCTAGCAATATCCTTAAAAAAAATCGCAAACCGTACGTGGGTTTTGAATTACATTTTACTCAGATGCAAGCCAAGGAATGGCATAATTGTTAGCTGTTAATTGGACATAATCAACCTCAGCAAATTGACAATATCCTATTGAAAGGGAGTGGGTGTTTAAGCTGTCAGGACATTTTATTATTTGCCAAAATATACATCTCAATACCATAATGATAGAAAACTTACTTTTCCACACACCACTCGTAAGTCTGGAGATTTTTTTAATGATAAATTTAGCTTCAGAAGCGTTTTCTTTTTGCATGTAAAATCCCACTTCAGAACCATGGGCGATTTTAAAATTTTACAGCCAGATTTATCACTTCTGAAACTTTTTAGATACTTATTTGTGTTTTTTCTTGATTCCTTTGATCACGAAAAAACACAAATAATGCCTTACTGTTGATGAAATGCGGTGAGCGAACGCGATAATTCCCAATATTTTCAATCTCGATATCTGCATGGCCAATGTTCGCTAAGCACTTTAGCTGTTGTTGGCCCTTCAGTTCTCGCTTCTCTTCACCTTCATTTCTCTTCACTTTTGGAATTCTGAAGTAGGATTGATGTCTCTCACAGTTAACCTGACTTCCACAATTATTTACAGCGCAAAAATTCACCATTTTGGCGGTTTTTAACAGGTAGGAAAGTACGCATTTCGTGTGTTAACAACATATATCAGAAACTGCGATGTCCTCCAGATGGATTGAGCAGTTCCATTCATCAAGCCCTTTCACCCGGAGACCTTACGTGCAACCCCCCTATACACACACACAGACTCTCAGACACACACTCACACACAGCCACACACACACACATACAAACAGACACACACACACAAACACAGACTCACTCACACACAACCAATACTAAAATGCCAAGTAACTTCAAAACGTGGTGAACATAGTGTGTAAACCGAATGATTCAAACGTTTAATGCCTCCTGTCGAGGCTGCTGCTGAAGCAAAAATGTGCTTCTAATAACGTCCAACAAACACACTCACCATAGACAGAGCAGTCAGCTCTCTTGAATTATTCAATGGCGTCTTCACTCTGTGCTTTTTGCAGTCAGCGCCATCTTGCCATGAACCAGAAATGATGCACTCAACGCCATCTTGCCGCTAACCGGAAATGACGTTATTGGCACCATCTTGCCACTAAGCGGAAGTCACGCAATGAGGGCCAACTTTGCAATTAAACACAGTCCTGATCTAATAAAATGTTTATACATGCTTTATCCATCCAAAAACTGTTGAAAGCCCTTAAAAGCCAAGCCAATTGGGCAAAAACACTTTGCAAGCCAACAAAACAAATTTGCTGAAAGCCCTTTAAAAGCCAAGTCAATTGGGCAAACACTTTGCAAACCAACAAAACACGTTGTCTGAGAGCCCTTTGATAGCCAAGCCAATTGGGCAAACACTTCGCAAGCCAACAAAACACGTTTTCTGAAAGCCCTTTAAAAAGCCAAAAAGCCAATTGGGCAAACACTTTGCAACAAAAAGCTTGCGTACGTGTGACAATAAACTAAAATAAACAAAAAGCTTGCGTACGTGTGACAAACGTGTGACACTTGTGACGTGTGAACCAGCACTGCCCTGAGCTGGTTCATCTCCTACCTCAAAGGTAGGAGTTTCTCGACTAACATAGGCAACTCTTTCTCCTCCCCAGCTATCTCTGCTGTGGGGTTCCACAAGATTCCATCCTTGGCCCCATTCTCTTCTCCCAGTATATGCTCCCCTTAGGCCTCGTTATTGAAAGGCACGGCATTTCCTTCCATTGCTATGCAGACGATACACAACTCTATCTCCCCCTGAAGCCCAAAAACCAATCAAATCTGCTTAACCTTACCCGCTGCCTCGAGGATATAAAGTGCTGGATGGCCCAGAACTTCCTCCAACTAAATGAGAGTCATTCTGAGGTCATCCTTCTCGGCCCCTCGGACTCAATCAAAATGATAGCAGGCAACCTTGGAAGCCTTACATCACTACTCAAACGTCACGTCAAAAACCTCGGCGTGATATTTGACTCAGCAATGAAATTTGACAAACAAGTCAATGCCGTGGTAAAAGCTACCTTCTTTCAGCTTTGGACGATAGCTAAAATAAAACAATTCCTCCACTTTGATGACCTCGAAAAGATCATCCACACATTTATCTCCTCCCGCCTAGATTACTGCAACTCTCTTTACACTGGCATCAGCCAATCTTCCCTGTCCCGCCTGCAACTGGTCCAAAACGCCACAGCGAGACTCCTGACGGGCACCCGAAAAAGGGACCACATCACCCCGATCCTGGCCTCTCTCCACTGGCTCCTTGTGTGGTTCCGTATACATTTCAAGACCCTCCTCTATGTCTACAAAGCCCTCAAAGGGCTTGCCCCCTCCTACAATAAAAGTCTTCTCACCCATCACTCCACCTCCAGGTCCCTCAGATCAGCCGACTTGGGGCTGCTGAATATCCCGTGGTCTAGGCATAAGATTAGGGGCGACCGCGCCTTTGCGGTTGCAGCTCCTAGACTGTGGAACAGCATCTCCTTTCTCATCAGAACTGCCCCCTCCATCGACTCCTTTAAGTTAAGTCTAAAAATGTATCTATACTCCCAAGCCTTTCCTGACATCCACTGAGCGAGGTCTATATGTATATATGTATGTAGTTTGTTTGTTTATACTATTCTTATAACAAATGTAAAGCACTTTGTTCCAACGAGAGTTGTTTTTTACATGTGCTATATAAATAAATGTGACTTGGCTTGACTTGACAATTACCTTGGTACGTGTGACAATAAACTAAACTAAAATTGTAATCAAAGATACATTGGAAGAGGAAATAAAAGGGCTACAAAAATGTATATAAATGGATTGAAGTTACAAAAGGTGTTGTGTTATAATATTTATATATTAGTGTAAAATATAAGAAAATGTGGAATTGTCCATTCTGTCAGGAGAAAAGGCAGATTATCGAAATAGTGAGACATTGCCAGAATGACAGTCCACTACTAAACGCTAAAAACTACTAAAACTACTAAAAGCTAAAAATCTTTTTGAATTATTACTAATTAGTATTTCTCAAAGATTCTCAAAGAACTAATTAGTATTTCTCAAAGATGAAACCAAGCTTCTGAAAGACAGCAGAGAATGCGAAAATGACCATCATCAAATTGCAATATCCATCCTTTAGACACCAGACCCCCACCTGAGCTTCAGCACCTATGCAGGAACATTAGCAGCTGCCAATGAAGGCTGTTTACAGACAACAGCCTGGGTCTTGGTGAGGTGACAGTGCTTAATTAAAAAATGCTGTCAGAGAAAGTTGATGGTCTGTGAATGTATACTACCTAATCCTGCTACAGAGAAAGAGGTTGCAAGTGATTGTCTCCAAATGTGTGTGAGGGATGTGTCTGTCATCATTCAATAGCTGCGAATATGTATCATTTGTAGTATGTGGACATTTGGCACATATAAAAGTGTCATTGACCAGAGGAGATTAGGTGTAAATCCAAATTTATCGAGTTTGTTGGAAACTATGCATTGGAGTGAATGTTTTGAGACATTTGTGAGGCCGGTGGTACACATAGGATTTACATTAGAATATTGGCCATTCCAGGTAACTCTTCACTGAACCAAAATTCCAGTGTAGCACAACATACAATATGTTTCTTACCTGACCACTAATGACTGTCTCTCATGTTAGATTTGGTTGAAGAATGCCTACTAGCTGCTTTTGTGACTTCAATCCTTTGATGACATTGCATCAGATATTTTTCTGGTGAGAAAGACAAAGTTTCCCTCTACACTATTACTGAGATTGGTGAACATTTCTCTTTTTGCTTTGGACTTAGAAGAACTACAATATTTTATTTTGATGTCTCCTTTCGTGGCTCAGGCTTCCTTTAAATAGGACAGTCACACTTTAATAGAAACATAGAAACATAGAAATTAGGTGCAGGAGTAGGCCATTCGGCCCTTCGAGCCTGCAACGCCATTCAATATAATCATGGCTGATCATCCAGCTCAGTATCCCGTACCTGCCTTCTCTCCATACCCTCTGATCCCCTTAGCCACAAGGACCACATCTAACTCCCTCTTAAATATAGCCAATGAACTGGCCTCATCTACCCTCTGTGGTAGAGAGTTCCAGAGATTCACCACTCTGTGTGAAAAAAGTTTTTCTCATCTCGGTTTTAAAGGATTTCCCCCTTATCCTTAAGCTGTGACCCCTTGTCCTGGACTTCCCAAACATCGGGAACAATCTTCCTGCATCTAGCCTGTCCAACCCCTTAAGAATTTTGTAAGTTTCTATAAGATCCCCTCTCAATCTCCTAAATTCTAGAGAGTATAAACCAAGTCTATCCAGTCTTTCTTCATAAGACAGTCCTGACATCGCAGGAATCAGTCTGGTGAACCTTCTCTGCACTCCCTCTATGGCAATAATGTCCTTCCTCAGATTTGGAGACCAAAACTGTACGCAATACTCCAGGTGTGGTCTCACCAAGACCCTGTACAACTGCAGTAGAATCTCCCTGCTCCTATACTCAAATCCTTTTGCTATGAAAGCTAACATACCATTTGCTTTCTTCACTGCCTGCTGCACCTGCATGCCTACTTTCAATGACTGGTGTACCATGACACCCAGGTCTTGCTGCATCTCCCTTTTCCTAATCGGCCACCACTTAGATAATAGTCTGCTTTCCTGCTTTTGCCACCAAAATGGATAACCTCACAATTATCCACATTATACTGCATCTGCCAAACATTTGCCCACTCACCCAGCCTATCCAAGTCACCTTGCAGTCTCCTAGCATCCTCCTCACAGCTAACACTGCCCCCCAGCTTAGTGTCATCCGCAAACGTGGAGATATTGCCTACAATTCCCTCATCCAGATCATTAATATATATTGTAAATAGCTGGGGTCCCAGCACTGAGCCTTGCGGTACCCCACTAGTCACTGCCCGCCATTGTGAAAAGGACCCGTTTACTCCTACTCTTTGCTTCCTGTTTGCCAGCCAGTTCTCTATCCACATCAATACTGAACCCCCAATGCCGTGTGCTTTAAGTTTGTATACTAATCTCTTATGTGGGACCTTGTCGAAAGCCTTCTGGAAGTCTAGATACACCACATCCACTGGTTCTCCCCTATCCACGCTACTAGTTACATCCTCGAAAAATTCTATAAGATTCGTCAGACATGATTTACCTTTTGTAAATCCATGCTGACTTTGTCCAATGATTTCACCACTTTCCAAATGTGCTGCTATCCCATCTTTAATAACTGACTCTAACAGTTTCCCCACTACCGATGTTAGACTAACTGGTCTGTAATTCCTCATTTTCTCTCTCCCTCCCTCCCTTCTTAAAAAGTGGGGTTACGTTTGCTACCCGCCAATCCTCAGGAACTACTCCAGAATCTAAAGAGTTTTGAAAGATTATTACTAATGCATCCACTATTTCTGGAGCTACTTCCTTAAGTGCTCTGTGATGCAGCCTATCTGGCCCTGGGGATTTATCGGCCTTTAATCCATTCAATTTACCCAACACCTCTTCCTGACTAACCTGGATTTCACTCAATTCCTCCAACTTCCTTTCCGGCAGATTATTGTCTTCCTTAGTGAAGACGGAACCAAAGTAGTTATTCAATTGGTCCGCCATATCCTTGTTCCCCATGATCAACTCACCTGTTTCTGACTGCAAGGGACCTACATTTGTTTTAACTAATCTCTTTCTTTTCACATATCTATAAAAACTTTTGCAGTCAGTTTTTATGTTCCCTGCCAGTTTTATTTCATAATCTCTTTTTCCTTTCCTAATTAAGCCCTTTGTCCTCCTCTGCTGGTCTCTGAATTTCTCCCAGTCCTCTGGTATGCTGCTTTTTCTGGCTAATTTGTACGCATCATCCTTCACTTTGATACTATCCCTGATTTCCCTTGTTATCCACGGATGCACTACCTTCCCTGATTTATTCTTTTGCCAAACTGGGATGAACAATTTTTGTAGTTCATCCATGCAGTCTTTAAATGTCTTCTATTGCATATCCACCGTCAACCCTTTTAGAATTAATTGCCAGTCAATCTTGGCCAGTAATCAGTGCTCACCACTCGTAAAATTTGGATTTCTGCTCAATTGGCCAATGAACACTACTATAGGGGGCATGTACCAAACATGTAAATAGGCAGATAGGCAGATAGGAATTCTTAGATTAAAAGCAATAGACAAGCATTCATATGCAATAAGATCCCCATACATATGTTTGAAGGTTATCTGATTTCACCTGATTTGATTCCAGTGGGATACAGAAAGTCTTTTACACTTGTATTCCACTTTCAGAAATAATTTTGATTTCTGACTAACCTTTTCTGAAACACTCAATTTGACAGTTTATTTAAATGCATTTTTGTCTATTGCAATAAACAAATGTTTGGAGAGGGAGGGAGAGGCGAGGGAGGGAGGGAGGGAGTGGAGGAGGGGAGGAGGAGAGGGGAGAGAAGAGGCAGGGTGAAGAAGAGGGGGAGTGAGTGTTGGGGGGTGAGGGGAAATGAGCCATGCCTGCGCAGTTGGGGCTATGGGTGAGTGGTGGAATATTGCGTTGGAGGAATGGGTTACTTTGCGGGATCGGGTGAGTGGTGGAAACGGGTTGCATTGGGGGAACAGATGAGTGGTGGAATATTGCGTTGGGGAAACAGGGCCCAACAGGTCCCACTTTGTCTAGTATATTACTAAAACTCTCACCTTGTTTGTTAGTGAGTCTGTCTGTCTGTCTATCTGTCACTCTGTCTGCCTGTCTCTCTGTCCGTCTGTCTGTGAGTTATGCCCTGAATTACACCAAAATGGTACACAATAGCTCTACAGATTTTGGACCACCTTACTCACAATTGTGTTGTGTTTGATCAAGTGTCGCTCAGATTGATGTTATATTTTATGAGTTATTAACATCTTTAACTTTGCAAAATCTAGTTTGAGAAAGAATCACTTGAACACTGCAGTGGCAGTTACAGCTATTATGTCACAATGGGATTTCTTTTACATAAAAAAAAAACCTTGCTGTCCCCTATAAAAGCACGTTGGACACAGACATGGACTGTACCCGGAGCCGCGCTCCTCCCTCCCCCTCCAGAGCTCGAATCACAGCCCAGGGCCCTGAGTGCGGCTGGACAAAGACGGACACAGACACGGACTGGGCCCGGAGGCGCACTCCTCCTTCCCCATCCTGCTGCTCCAGACTGGAATATTGCGTTGGGGGAACAAGGCCCAATGGGTCCCACTTGGTGTAGGGAGAGGGGTTATGGACAATGTTAACAAAGATAGGACTCCCTGTCCAATGAGAAATTTGTAACATTGTTGTAAAGAGAGGGAGGGAGTGGGGGAGGGGACAAGGAGAGTATTGTTGTTTAATGTTATTTATACAGATATAGGGAGTGGAGGAGGTAGGGAGGGGAGTTTGGGAGTGACTGATGGTAGTGGAGAGGGAGGGAGAGGCGAAGGAAGGAGTGTGGGAGGGGAGGAGGAGGGGGAAATAAGAGGGAGGGTAAAGAGGGGGAGGGAGTGCTGGGGATGAGGGGAAATATGCTGTTCGTGCGCAGTTGGACTATTGGTGAATGGTGGAATATTTTGTTGGCGGAATGGGTTGCGTTGGGGGCATGGGTGAGTGGTGGAATATTGCATTGGTGGAACAGAGCCCAACGGGTCCTACTTGATCTGGTATCTAACCATATCTATATAATTAAAAGCCTCATCTTGACCACTTCCTGTTTGTGCTTTATATTGACTTTAGAAAAAAGTTGCTATTTACGGCTATGATTTTTGGCCATCTTACTCAAAGTCCCCCTCCACTCATCGGGTGCCGAGGATATTTCCCATCGATGAAAAATAAAAATGCTATTAGTGTTGAAAAAATGTTGAAGGCCATGCCCCTTCCGGGGGGGTGGGGGGGAAGGGCTATAAACCCGGAAGTGTGGACGTGGCTATGTCGCTGCAAGATGGCGAGGGTGACATCACGACTCTCAGTCTGATCTGGAAATTTACAGAACACATAGTGTCTACTGACCTGCGAATGCCCACTATGTGGTCATTAATGTGGCTTTAAAATGTGTTTTTAAAATGCGTTTTTAAACTGTGGCTTTTAAAATGAGAAATAAATGTGGCTTTTGAAATAAATGTGGCATTTGAAATGGGGCATTTGAACTGTGGCTTTTGAAATGTGGCTTTTGAAATAAATGTGGCTTTTGAATTAAATGTGGCTTTTGAAATAAATATGGTTTTTGAAATGTGGCTTTTAGAATAGAATAGAATAGAATGCAATTTATTTTCATTCAAACCTAGGTTTGAACAAAATATCATTTCTACAGTTTTTTACATTACAAAACAATCCAAGACCCACACTTAACACAGTTTACATAAACATCCATCACAGTGAGTCTCCAACATCTCCTCACTGTGATGGAAGGCAAAGTCTTTATCTCTTCCCTTTGTTCCTTCTCCTGTGGTCCAGCAGTCCAACTGCAGTGTCGAGGCGAACTGGGGCTCCGATGTTAAAGCCCCCGGCGGGCGATGGTAAGTCCTGAGGCCGTTTAAACCACGCCGGGCGATGTTAGGCCCCGGTTCCATGTCATTAAACCCGCGATTCCAGTGGGAGAAGTCGCCGTTGCGGAGCTCGGAAAAGCGGTCTCCCACCAGGGACTTGGAGCTCCCGATGTTCCCGTCCACCGGGTCTGCGGCCGGTGCCTCCGAACTCCAAAAGTCGGGTCACAGCCGCACGCCACCACAGCTCTTCCCGCTCCGAAGTTGGCCAGCTCCGCGATATCAGTTCCTCAGGCTCTGCAACTGGAGCCCCCAGGTTAGTCCCGGCCGGAGGTCGCCGCCGGCTCCACGATGTTAGGCCCAACGACATCCAAGACCCGACAGGAAATAGTCGGATCCCTGCACAGGGAAGAGATTTAAATGGTTCCCCCACAGCCCCCCCCCCCCACCACCCCCCACATATACACAGCTAAAAAAAATAATAAAAACTAACTCAAGACATACATTTAACAAGACAAAAATAAAAAAAAGACAGACGACTGTAGTTGAAATAAATGTTGCTTTTGAAATATGGCCTTTGAAAAGTGGCTTTTGAAATGTGACTTTAGAAATATGGCTTTAGAAATGCGACTTTTGAAATGTGGCTTTTGAAAAAAATGCGGCTTTTGAAAGAAATGTGGGTTTTGAAATAAATGTCGCATTTGAAATAAATGTGGGTTTGAAATAAATGTGGCATTTGAAATGTGGCATTTTAAATTGGCTTTTGAAATAAATGTGGCTTTATAATGTGGCTTTTGAAATAAATGTGGCTTTTGAAATGTGGCATTTGAAATGTATCTTTTGAAATAAATGTGGCTTGAAATAAATGTGGCTTTTGAAATGTGGCTTTTGAAATAAATGTGGCTTTTGAAATAAATGTTGCCTTTGAAATCTGGCTTTTGAAATGTGGCTTTTGAAATAAGTGTGGATTGAAATAAATGTGACTTTTGAAATGTGGCTTTAGAAATGCAACTTTTGAAATGTGGCTTTTGAAAAAAAATGCGGCTTTTGAAAGGAATGCGGGTTTTGAAAGAAATCTGGGTTTTGAAAGAAATGTGGGTTTTGAAAGAAATGCGGCTTTTGAAAGAAATGTGGCTTTTGAAAGAAATGTGGCTTGAAATAAATGTGGCTTTTTGAAATAAATGTGGCTTTTTGAAATAAATGTGGCTTTTGAAATAAAAGTGGCTTTTGAAATGTGGCTTTTGAATAAATGTGGCTTTGAAATAAATGTGGCTTTTGTAATGTGGCTTTTGAAATAAATGTGACTTTTGAATGTGGCTTAAAATAAATGAGGCTTTTGAAATAAATGTGGTTTTTGAAATAAATATGGTTTTTGCAACTGTGGCTTTTGCAACTGTGGCTTTTGCAACTGTGTTTGGATTAATAAATGCTTTATTAGGTCCGACCGTGTTTACTCAGATTCAGATTCAGATTCAGATTCAATTTTAATTTCATTGTCAGTGTACAGTACAGAGACAACGAAATGCATTTAGCATCTCCCTGGAAGAGCGACATAGCAAATGATTTGAATAAATAATAATAAGTGTCCGGGGGGGGGGGGGGGGGGGGTGATTGGCAGTCACCGAGGTACGTTGTTGAGTAGAGTGACAGCCGCCGGGAAGAAGCTATTCCTGGACCTGCTGGTTCGGCAACGGAGAGACCTGTAGCGCCTCCCGGATGGTAGGAGGGTAAACAGTCCATGGTTGGGGTGAGAGCAGTCCTTGGCGATGCTGAGCGCCCTCCGCAGACAACGCTTGCTTTGGACAGACTCAATGGAGGGGAGCGAGGAACAGGTGATGCGTTGGCCAATTTTCACCACCCTCTGCAATGCCTTCCGGTCGGAGACAGAACAGTTGCCATACCATACTGTGATGCAGTTGGTAAGGATGCTCTCGATGGTGCAGCGGTAGAAGTTCACCAGGATCTGAGGAGACAGATGGACCTTCTTCAGTCTCCTCAGGAAGAAGAGACGCTGGTGAGCCTTCTTGATCATAGTTGAGGTATTGTGGGTCCAAGAGAGGTCATCGGAGATGTTGACTCCCAGGAACCTGAAGCTAGAAACACGTTCCACCTCCATCCCGTTAATGTGGATGGGGGTGTGCGTGCCGCCCCTGGACTTCCTGAAGTCTACAATGAGCTCCTTGGTCTTCTTGGAGTTAAGGGCCAGGTTGTTGTCAGCGCACCATGCTGCTAAGTGCTGGACCTCCTCCCTGTAGGCCGACTCATCGTTGTTGCTGATGAGGCCAATCACCGTTGTATCATCTGCATACTTGATGATGGTGTTAGTACCATGTACAGGTGTGCAGTCATAGGTGAAGAGGGAGTAGAGGAGGGGGCTCAGCACACAGCCCTGTGGAACGCCGGTGTTCAGGGTGAGGGTTGAAGAGGTGTGCTTGTCTAACCTAACAGACTGGGGTCTGTTGGTTAGAAAGTCTAGTATTCAGTTGCAGAGGGAGGGGTCGATGCCCAGGTTACCGAGTTTGGTGATCAGCTTTGATGGTATAATGGTGTTGAATGCTGAGCTGTAATCGATGAACAGCATTCTTACGTAAGTGTCTCTGTTGTCGAGGTGGGTGAGGGCGGAGTGAAGTGCCGTTGAGATGGCATCCTCCGTACTCCTGTTCTTGCGGTAGGCAAACTGATAGGGATCCAGTGTGGGGGGTAGGCAGCTTTTGAGGTGTGCCAGGACCAGCCTCTCGAAGCACTTGATGATGATGGGGGTAAGTGCAACTGGGCGGAAGTCGTTGAGGCTTGCCGCAGTGGAGTGTTTTGGCATTGGCACGATGGAGGTGGTTTTAAGGCACGTGGGGACAACTGCTTGGGCAAGTGACAGGTTGAAGATGTCAGTCCAGACGTCTGTCAGCTGCGCAGCACAGGCCCTGAGCATGCGCCCGGGAATGCCGTCAGGGCCAGCAGCTTTATGTGCATTAGTCCTACTCAGTGCCACGTATACGTCGTAGGGGGTGAGTGTGAGGGGTTGGTGATCGGCAGGTAGCACAGTCTTGGTGGCTGTCTCTAGATTGTCCCTGTCGAAGCGGCCATAGAAGTGATTAAGCTCCTCAAGGAAGGAGGCGTCGCTGGATGTGGGGGTGGTGTTGGAGGGTCTGTAGTCCATGATGGCCTGGATGCCTTGCCACATGCGTCGGGGGTCGGAGTTGTTGTTGAAGTGCTCCTCAATCCTGAGCTTATGGCAGTGCTTGGCCTTCTTGACGTCCTGCTCATTTTGTGATTTTCGCTTAGTGGACAGGTCACATGGATTGCATCATGTTGAATGCGGAAGTGTTGCTGACTGCGGAAGGCAGAAAAGTGGAGATGCCGCGCTCAGCTGTTTGAGTGTGTGTGTGTCTGTCTGTGCATGTCTGTCTGTGCGTGTGTCTGTCTGTGCATGTGTCTGCGCTTGTGTCTGTGTGAGTGTCTGTGTGAGTGTGTGAATGTGTGTGTGTGTCTTTGTGTTTGTGTGTATGTGTATGTGTATGTGAGTGTGTGTGTGTGTGTGTGTATGTGTGCATGCGTGCGTGTGCGTGCGTGTGTGTGTGTGTGTGAGCGTGTGTGTGTGTGTGTGTGTGTGCGTGCGTGCGTGCGTGCATGTGTGTGTGTGTGTGTGTGTGTGTGTGTGTGTGTGTGTGTGTGTGTGTGTGTGTGTGTGTGTATGTGAGTGTCTGTGTGTGTGAGTGTACGTGTGTGTGTGCACTCTGCTTGAAAGGCTATGAAATTGGATTTGCTGGCCTGCACTCTTCTTAGAGTGCTGTGAGGTTGTACTTGCTGCCTGCACTCTGCTCTGTGTGCTGTGAGGCTGGAGTTGCTGCCTGCACTCTGCTTGTAGTGCTGTGATGTTGGACTTGCGGCCTGCACTCCGCTTCAAGTGCTGTTAGATTGGATTGGTAATCCTGCACTGAATGATGAATTTTGAGGTAAATTCTCAGATTTTCTTTGTTAAAATTTGACCGCTCAATATCAACAGCAAATAGGCATCAAGAGGCAGTGAGCAGCAGAACACAACAAGAAACACACCAAGAAAAAACTTAATAAATCTCATCTTTTACATTTAAATTGATGTTATATTTGACGGGTCATTCACAATTTAAACTTTAATAAATCCTTTTTCGACTTGCCATGCCTGCGTGTTCTTCATCACAATGGGAACCTAATGGGCAGGAATGGCTGCACAGTCGGAGAGCCATTAAGAGTGTATGTGGCGGAGGTTGAGGGGAGATGGACTGAATGCGTGGGGGGGGGGAGGGTAATGGCAAGGAGCAGAGTGTGGGGTGATGGGAGGAGGGGTGTCTGAGTGAACTGCCACCACACCAACCATGAGTGACTGGACTGCCAGCCCACCAGCCGTGAGTAAGTGAACTGCCAGCCCACCAGCCGTAAGTGACTGAAGTGCCAGCCCACTAGCCGTGACTTAGTAAACGGCCAGCCCACCAGCCATGACTCACTGAATTGCAAGTCCAAGAAGCCATTCAATCCACAATGTCCATACAAGTCCTCTGGAAACCAGTCCCTTCAGCGCACAACACCCATACTAGAGCGCCAGAGATCCACACAAGGATAGCCTTTCCTCCTTCATTGCTGTGATCTGTAAAAATACAAAAAAAAGTCTAAAATTGATTGTCCACCCTCTCCCCTTTCACTCTCTCACAGCGTCTGTCACCTGTTTTCTGGCAGTTTCTCAGCTGCCAGCCCACCAGGCCTGAGTGACTGAGCTGCCAGGTCTGAGTGACTGAGCTGCCATGCCTGAGTGATTGAGCTGCCATGCCTGAGTGACTGAGCTGCCTGGCCTGAGTGACTGAGCTGCCTGACCTGAGTGACTGAGCTGCCTGGTGATGTGATGATGTCACAATGGGTCTGCACGCTGTGTTCACGCACTGCCACTGACATCACCCAGCTGCTCACTGTCTGGCACACGCTGCCCGTCTGCTCGCGGCCCGGCCACTCGCCCCGCTCCCCTTCTCCTCTCCCCCCTCCTCCTCTCCCCCATCTTCTCCCCCCTCTCCCACTCCCGTCTACTCCTTCCCTCTCCCCCCTCTCCCACCTCCCCTATCCCACCTCCCCTCTCCCCCTCCCCCCTCCTCTCTCCCACCCTCTGCTCTAAACCCTCCTCTCGACCCCTCCTCTCTAACCCTCCTCTCTCCCCCTCCTCTCCCCCCCACTAATCTCTCTCCCCCTCCTCCCCCTCCTCGTTTCTCCCCTCCTCTCCCCCCTCTTTCCCCCTCTCCCTCCCTCCCTCCCTCCTCCCTCCCTCCCTCCCTCCTCCCTCCCTCCCTCCCTCCCTCCCTCCCTCCCTCCCTCCCTCCCTTCCCCCCTTTCCCCCCTCTCCCCCCACTTTCACCCCTCTCTCCCCCTCTCTCTTCCCCCCACTCTCTCCCACCCCTTATCTCCCTCCACTCACTCCCCCCCTCTATCCCCCCCCTCTATCATCCCCCCTCCCCACTCACCCCCTCTCTCCCTTCTCTACTCCCCACTCCTCACTCTCCCCCTCTCTCCCACCCCTCTCTCTCGCCCCTCTCTCTCTGCCTGCCCCTCTTTCTCTATGCCCCCCTCGCTCTGTCTCTGCCCCTCTCTCTCTGTCTCTGCCACTCTCTCTCTCTCTGTCTCTGGCCCTCTCTCTCTGTCTGTGCCCCTCTCTCTCTGTCTCTGCTCCCTATTTCTCTGCCCTCTCTCTCTACCCCCCCCCCCCTTCCTCTGCTGATGTGCCTGCGAGTTGGGGGCTATGCGTGAGTGGATAGGGCGGGGATTGGGTCAAAGGAGCGACTGAATAAAATTAATATAATATCAAGGGAGGTGGTTAGTGAGTGTGTATGTGTGGGGGTGGTTAATGTTAGGGTGTGGGGATGGTTATTGTTTGTGTGATGCCGCAGGCCGCCCCCCCCCCTGCAATGGCACATTGAGGGGACGGGACCCAACGGGTCCCACTTGGTCTAGTTAACTATTAAAATTCTGATCTTGGATGTATCTGTGGTGTGTGTGTGTGTTTGTGTTTAATCACGTTTTTTCAACAAAAAAAATCACGCAATGACGGTAATATTTTTACATATTCCAGTTGAGATTTATGCCGTGGAGTCCAACATTGCCTTATCTCAAAATTTCATGCATTATTTCTCATGTGATTAATCAAAATGTTCTCAAATCTAAAAAAAAATTTGGAAAAAAATAGCTGCTTATTCCCTGTGCTTACAGCTGTGATGTTACAATGGGAATGTAGCCCTGCACACAACATTGTTGCTCTCCAAGTACACTGAATCCTGCTAGCCCTAGCAAGTGCAAATGCTTTTTTTTTTTAAAGTCACAGGACATTGAGTTCTGCTCACTAGCAAGTGCAATTGCTTTTTTTTAAAGTTTAAAAATGAGGGAGGGTGAATAAGGCGAAATGAGCAGCCCCTGCACAGTTGTCGGCTGTGTGTGAGTGGTGGAATATTGCGTTAGGGAATGGGTTGCATTGGGGGACCAGGCATCCCGTGGGGGCTATTGGTGAGTGGTGGAATAATGTGTTGGGGAATGGGTTGAGTTGGGGGACCAGGCCTCCCATGTGACAGGGACCCAATTGGTCCCACTTGGTCAAGTATATTACTAAATGTCTCATCTTGTTTGTTAGTGTGTCTGCCTTTCTGTCTGTGTGTAATTGATTCATGTTCTGAATTATATAAAAACTGTACACGATAGCGCTAGCATTTTTGCACCACCTTACTCACAATTGCCTTATGGTGTGTTTTTTTTTATCAAGTTTCCTTCAGGTTTATGTTATTTTTTACAAGTTATTCACATTTTTAACTTTACAAAATCCAACTTTGAGAAAGATTTCTTCCTATCTGCACTGGCAGTTATCAGCTATGACATCACAATGGGATTGTAGCCCTACCTGCTACAATATTACTATCCCAGGACACTGTGTCCTTGGCAGGAAATGTCCTTTGGGGAATAATCTGCCAGCCTAACCCAGTACATATGTGATTGCAAAGCCACAGCAACATTGTTGACTTTTATTGTGGAATTTTACATTGGGAACGAGTTTCGTTGGGGGACCAGGCCTCCCCTGTGACAGGGACCCGATTGGTCCCACTTGGTCTAGTAATCTCATAAAAATTACACTATAACAGTTATATTCCTGTGAATTGTATGATGTTAGTAAATTAGCACATTGATAAGCAACTAAATTAATCAAAGAAAATCTCCTATAGTCATTGTAGAAAAAAGAACTGCAGATGCTGGTTTAATAATGACATGGTAATTAATAATGACATAGTCATTATTAGCCATACTACACTTTTAATAGCATGACAATGGGCAATGCGTGCCTATCAACCTCTTGCATATGAAGTGAATGATTTTTGCACTGCACTCTCATTCATTCAGGTAATTGAGTTTTAAAATTAACATATTCCATTAAAAAAATGTTTTTAGCCTATTTTGCTAATTTTTTTAAAATAAAATATATCCATCCTCTCTATACTTTTCTCTTTGGACCTGATTTGACATTGAATTCACCAATCTCAATTCACGTTCCTCCTCAATCAGTTCACTGTTATTTCTCAATCTTTAAAATCTCATAAATTGAGGAGGTTTACTGTTAACCATTGCCTAGGTTCTGGGAAATCATTGTTACTTCCAGCAACATTATGAACTCACTTATTTAATACCAAAAAATGCTGAAAATATTTCAGGTGCAGATCAGGCAGCAACCAGGAAAAAAACCCCAGAGTTAATGTTTAGGTCTATGACATAAAAATGGGTGGTATTGTAAATAGTGCAGATGGTTGTCAAAAATTGCAGCAAGATCTTGATGAGTTGGGCAGGTGGGCTAAGGAATGGTTGATGGAATTTAAAACAGAAAATGTGAGGTGTTGCATATTAGGAAGTCCAACATGGGCAGTACCTACACAGTGAATGTTATGGCTCTGGGGAATGTTGTAGAGCAGAGGAATCTAGGAGTTCAAGTACAGTACATTGTTCCTTGAAAGTGGTGTTGTAGGCAGATTGGGTGGTCAAAAAGACATTGGGCATTTTGGACATCATCTGTCAGAGTATTATAAAAGTCGGGGGGACATGTTGCAGCTATATAAAATGTTGATGAGGCCACATTTAGAGTACTGAGTTTCGGGTTCCATGTTATAGGAAAGATGTTGTCAATCTGGAAATGATGCGGAGAATATTTACAAAGATGTTGCCAGGACTCAAGGACCTGAGTTATAGGGAGCAGTTGAGCAGGCTAGTACTCTATTCCTGGCAGCATAGGAGGACAAAGGGTAATCGTATAGAAGTGTACAAAATCATGAAAGGAATAGATTGGGCAAACGCACCTATTTTCTTACCCAAGCTAGAGGAATCGAGAACCAGAGAAAATAGGTTTAAGGTGAGGGGGGGAAAGATTTAATAGGAACTGGAGGGGTAACCTGTTTACACCAATTGTCTTTGGTGTATGGAATGAACTCCCGGGGGAAGGTGTAGAAGCAGGAACCATCGCCACCTAGAAGAAATATTTAGACAGGTACGTGGATAGGATTGGTTTAAAGTTATATGGGCCAAACATAGGCAGGTGGGACTAATGTCGATGTGGGCAAGTTAGGCGATGGGCCTGTTTCCATACTGTATGGCTGTATGACTGTATGACTCTATAACTTAATCAGAATTAGCAATTTTCTAAACCATGTGTTGGTGATAGCAGGCGAGGAAACTAGCAGAAACAGTGATAACATCATTGAGTTCCGTATGAATATGGGATGCAGCACCAACACAGTCATTGAGCAACAGAGTGCTTGAGTGACAAAACAAAAAAGATTGGTCCATGTATGCCAAAATATACCAACATAGATTGGGCACATGAGAATGCTCATTTTTGAAATCAATGTCCATGACATTGCCAATACTACCTTAATTCTCCATCCCACTCCCATGTTAAACTATCTGTCTGTGTCCTCCTCCACTGTTATGGTGAGACCCAATGTAAACAGGACCTCATATTCCATTTGAATATTTTACGGCCTTTCAGATTCAGTATTGAATTCCACAACTTCAGGTAATTCACTTTGGTCATTTGCCAGTTATGTTGTGGCCTAGTCATCTATAATATTGACACACTGTTTTTCTCTTTTCACCAGCTCACTGCAACTTGCTGGACAATTCCTACAACTCCACATTTCATAGCTTTTACAAATCCTTTTGTTTGTGTTTTCTTTCTGCAACCTCCTTCACTGATCTCTCAGCATCTGAGAAATATCTCTTTGTACTATCCATCCCATTCCCATCCTCGCTTTACTCAAATCATCTTGTTTTCTTTCATTCCTGGGTATGACCACGTCTTTAATATCAAATTATGTTTCTCTTTCTAAATATGCTGCTGGCCTTGATAGGTGTTGCCAGATTTTCTGTTTATTGATTTTTTTTAAAATCCGAACCTTATTTTAAGAATAGACTCTTCATGAAAAATGAAATTGTACCACAAATTAAACCTACTGTAGGTTCACTCTTTTGTGACTATTTGTTGGTTAGCTACCCCCCTTAAGAATTTCTCTTTAGAAAGTTTGCTATGAGCAAAATCATTGTAAATCTTAAGGTCAGTCACATGTGCAATCATCCGCATATCTTAATGTTACTGCATCACGCTTCTGAATCTGTTCATTAAACTGTCACTGCCATAATTAGAGGTACTCCTGGAAAATGGTTTGTTAAGAATGAATTATAAAATATTCAGAGCTTACATTAAATCAGAAACTGTTCAGTAGACTACAGAATGTAGGAATTAGTTACCATTCAATAATGCATCTGTTCCATTCTCATTGCTGGCAGGAGTTTTGATGAACAACATCAATATGCTTTCTTAAACAATATTATTTCTTAGGAGGTTAATTTGAATTAAAAAATACTCTATTTTCAATTTAAAGGCCTGTTACCATTTGTTCATGTGAGACTGCACATTCTGCATTTATTGGACAGTTTCCATCTGTGATTTGCCATTTCTCAAATGGAAGATCATACAAAGCAACTTCCATTTGACAATTTGAATGAAAAATTGTACAACCTTTTAAATTTATTCTACAACACAATTTTTTTCTAAAATATTTATGCCTTGATCATTTCATGTTACAGAAGTATATTCAATGACATTTTGAAAGCTAGTCAGAATTCAAAAATATTGCTGTCTCAGGAAAGCATTTTCCACAGTTAACTATCCTCAGGGAAAACCTATTTACGGAATCCACTTTCACTTCTGTCTTCCTGATTTGAAATGTATATGATTTCCAGTTTCACCCTATCCTTTCACATTAATTTCTAAAACCTGTTAAAAATGTCTTGGATCCTTGGATTAGAGTCTACTTTCCAGCAAATGTTAGCTCAAGGAGATCAAGAAAGTCACAACTCAGATATCTCTCACTGGGTGTCACAGATTATTGCCATTGCAAGTACCTTTCCCATAAAAATGTCCTTTTAAAAAAATTGAATCCAAAATTGGACTTTGGCCATCAAATAATGTATTTTCTGACCCCCATCGTTTACATAGTCTGCCTGATCCTTCAAGGGACTCAAAAATCAGTTCTAAAAAAACCCTATTTAAAAGAGGCCTATTGCTATAAATAGGGAACGTCATTGGACACGTAGAAATGGGATCCTTTTAAATGATGCCACCAATAACATTGTGTTAATCATGCATAACTAACAGCCTATTAAACTGAAAATCAAATTTTTGTATTATAATGAATCTTGCTGGAAAAATTTGGTATTGTAAAAGGAAAGCATTGTGATATTGTTCAAAGTGTTTTTGTGCAATAGAAGTGAAACAGATACTAAAATATGGGATCATTATAACCAGTAAAGGCTGTGATGATAATATGTTTCCCTCAAAAATGTGAAGGCCTGGTGAAACCTGCAACAGGCCAGCAATTGAATAGCTGTCTGCCAAAATAAGAATAATTTCTTATTCAATGGTGAAATACATTTTTGGTGAAATGCTTTTACTTGAGATTGGAAGTGTGCAAATAACCTTAATGCAACAGCTGACACTATGATATTGTTCATTTTCTCCCTACCCCTCAATGCTGTAAAGTGAACTTTGCATAGACTCATGAATGCATAAGGAGTCAATCTATCGATGATTTATTGACACATAAATTCTACCTGACCAGATCATCATTCCCTAACTGCAGCTTCTAGTGGGAAAAGGAGCACTGCTTGTACATTTCACAGTGCTTTAATTCCCGCAGGAACTATTGGAGCACTATACATTTGGCCAATATCTACAGAGACATGGGAGGTGTTGCATAATGGGAGATCTAACATGGGCAGGACCTACACCGTGAATGGTAGGACTCTGCGGAGTGTTGTAGGGCAGAGGGATCTAGGAGTGCAGGTACGTGGTTCCTTGAAGGTCGAATTGCAGTTAGATAGAGTAGTCAAAAAGGCTTTTGGCACATTGGCCTTCATCAGTCAGTATTGAGTATAGAAATTGGGATGTCAATTTGCAATTGTATAAGGCACATTGGTGAGGCTGCCTTTGGAGTGTTGTGTTTAGTTCACAAGATGTTGTCAAGCTGGAAAGGGTACAGAGAAGATATATGAGGATGTTGCCACGACTAGAGGGTCTGAGCTATAGGGAGAGGTTGAGTAGGCTGGTACTCTATTCCTTGGAGTGCAGGAGGATGAGGTGATCTTATAGAGGTGTATAAAATCATGAGTGGAATAGATTGGGTAGATGCACAGAGTCTCTTGCCCAAAGTAGGTGAATCGTGGACCGGAGGACAAATGTTTGAGATGAAGGGGAAAATATTTAATAGGAATCTGAGGGGTAACTTTTTCACACAAAGGGTGGTGGGCATATAGAACAAGCTGCCATAGGAGTTAGTTGAGGCAGGGACTATCCCAACATTTGAGAAACAGACAGGTACATGGATTCGACAGATTTGGAGGGATATGGACCAAACATGGGCAGGTGGGACTAGTGTAATTGGGACATGGCGACCAGTGTTTGGCCGAAGGGCCTATTCCACGCTGAATCACTCTATGATCCTCTGACTCTATCTGCAGTTGTAGACCACTAACCAATTACTGTAGAGCTCCCCGGCATTGTTAATGTAGGTACAGTTAAAACTCTTCGATGAATTCCAGATGCTTCAAGATGGAGTATCTATGATGCAAGCAAGGTTAAATCATATTGTTGAACTTTTAGGATGTTTAATTTGTCTAACCAATTCTCTAATTTCAGAGCTTTTTATTTGAAGACGATTATCACTCAACATAAACCTCTCCAATTCAGAATCTTTGACACACTTAACCTTTTATGTTGAATCAATGAGGTGAATTTGCATCCTTATATTACCTTATTATCTTCATAATTAGGACAATAGTGAGACCTGAATTATATGTCAGGTTGAACTGCCAATATACTGGTAGCAACCTTGCCAAATTTACCAAACATCTATTGAGGCAGAGAACACTCTTACTGTTTGTTTAGTGCCGGTCTCATGAGTGTAGGACAATTTGGAGGCAAATAATGTTGTCAAAAACTATTAATACTTTTTCACCACAGCCTGTGTTGCCATCACATTCTGGCTTAGAAACTGTAGGATGAGAAGCAAGCTCTTGGCAATTTGAAATTAGAGTGATTGTTGGGTTGCTCACAGGAGAAATGGGGGCACTCTAGTTTAGAATCATCTGCTCAGGGGATAAGTCTGTGTTTGTTTGTAGGTTTGTTCATTTGTTCAGCTGAAGACGTTGTGCACATGGCAGCCAGCCAACAGTCGCTTGTCTTTTTCTTTTTGTTTCACTTTTAATTTCAAGTTTTTGTGTACCTTGTGTGTTGTGACTGTCGGCAGACCAATCTCACTCCGGGGATGAAAAAAGTTGTATCTTATCGTATCGTCTCGTAAAGTACGTCACACATGCATGAGGACTAGGAGAAAGAGAAACGGCAAGGGAAAGAATGAACAGAGATTTCAGATCAGTGTAACAGCCAACAACAAATTGCATCGAGCAAGGTCAATGTGCCAGTTCCTTCCAGGGTCACTATACTCCTGGAGTTCTTTGGGTCTCTCCAGTTGGCATTTTGGAATGTCAGTCACATCAGTAATTTATCTATCATGCTTGTAGTAAGCAGGTGGTAGATTATATTTTTGCCGGAAAAGTAGAAACCATGGATAGTACTCGGGAAGGGCGAGGGGTGGGGGAGTTGGAAAGACAGATTGTAGATTTCTCCTCACCAAGGGCATCGTTGCCCACACCTACGATGTCTAGTAGAGTTCTTCAGATAATACATCTGCTGTGTATTGGATAGCATGTCTTTGCAATGGGAAAAATATATGGATCCAGTAATATGATACGACAGCAAGACATACAAGATGGCAAATAAATGGGAGAGTCTTAAATCCAATCCAAATCGAAAATTCTGGATATATTCAGCATACCAGTAGCACATGTAAAACGTTTCATTTCAATATTCATTGATTCATAGAGTTAGAGTCATACAGCACACAAACAGGCCCTTTGACCCAATTTATCTATGGCAACAAAGATGTTTATCTATGCTAATCACATTTGATCTATGCCATCTAGATTGAAACTCCCTAGCTTTGGAAAAATAACATGACTATCTATCTGTTCCCCTCAGAATGATGTAACCCTTTGCAAGGTCGACCCTCAGCCTCCTTTGCTCCAAGAAAATAGTTTTGCTTATCCAAGCTCTTCTTATAACATATGTCCTCCAGTCCATGAAACATTCTTGTGAATCTTTTTTGCATCACGTCTAGCTTAATCTCACCCTTTCTAAAGCATGGCTACATAAAATTCTCCAATTAGGACTTAAATGACTATTTGTCCAACTGTAACGACTTGCCTATTTCCTATACTTAACCTCAGCCTTTGAAGGCAAACACATCATGTTTTCTTCTTCTGGACATGTGTCACTGCTTTCAAGGAACTATGTGCTTCTACCTCAAGGTCTCACTATTCAAAAACATACCCCATGTTGTCATTCATTGTGTTTGTCTGGCCGAATTTAATTTCCCAAAGTGCTTCATTTAACTCTGAGAGTCATTAAATCACTCAGCGCGGAAGCAGGCCCATTGGTCCAAGTCACCATTTGTCCATGTTTGGCCCATATCCCTCTGAGCTTTTCCTACCCACGTACCTGTGCAAATGCCTTTTAAATGTTGTTATTGTCCCTGTCTTAACTACTTCCTCTGGTAGCTCATTCCATATACCCCTCGCCCTCTGTGTGAAAAGGCTGTCCCTCAAGTTCCAATTAAATCTTTCTCTTCTCACCTTAACCTACTTGTTATTGATTCTCCCACCCCAGGAATAAATGATCTGTGCATTAACCCTGTACATTCCCCTCATGATTTGACACACCTGTATGCTATCTCTCCACACCCTTCTGTACTTCAAGGTGCCTGCCTAACCTCTTCCTATACATCAGATCCTCAAGCCAGACTAGTCCAAGTTAAATTCCAACTGCCTTTACCGTGCCAACTTTCTCAGTTGTTCCGGGAAACTTAGACAACCTTTTTCACTTCCACTATATAACCAATTTGGGTGTCTTTTGCAAATTTACTAATCACCTCCATTCTCTTTCAAATTCTTAATGTATATGAAGAACTATAAAGGACCCAGCACAGATCTCTGTGGAACACCTCTGGTTATAGGTCTCCAATCTGAAAAGAAAGCTTCCATTACTGCCCTCAGCCTCCGACAGCCAATCCAATTTTGTATCAAATTGGCTATCTCACCCGAGATCTGACGTATTCTAACCTACTGGACCAGCCTACCATATAGAACATTGTCAAAGGCCTTGCTCAAGTCCAAGTAGATAGCATCCACTGGTTTGGCCTAGTCAATCCTCCAGGTTACTTTCTCAAAACACTCAATCAAATTAGTGAAACATGATCTCCCATAAAACAGAGCTGTGCTGATTATCCCTAATCAGTCCTTTCCTTTCTATAAGCAAATAAATCTAATGCCTCAGAATATTTTCCAATAGAATTCCCATCAGCCTGTTGCTCCCTGGCATGTCCTTGCAACCCTCCACTTTTCTAGTATCGCACCCTCGGTTAGAAAGGGTACAAAACTCTCTGCCCTTGCCTCCCAAAATTCATCTGATCAAGCCCCAGGGATTTATCCAACTGTATGTGCTTTGAGACCACCTCCTCCTACATAATATTGAATTGCTTCAATATATTGTTGTTTTCTTCCCTGAACTCATTGCATTCCATGACCTCCTATATGGTAAATGTTGAGGAAAAGTATTAATTTAAAACTTTGCCTAGCTCTCCTCAGAGGATTTTTCTGAATATATCAGTTTAAATGTCAGGATTTGGGATTTGCTGGCAAAGCCATCCCTAAATGTGTTACAGAAGATGGTGGTGGGGCTTCTTCATGAGATGCTGCACATGTAATCCCAATGTGTTTATAGATAGGAAGCTCCTCAACGTTAACCAACTTTAAAATAAAATCTGTCCACTTACGTCAATACTGTTTATAGAACATAGAACAATACAGCCCAGGAACAGACCTTATCGCTCTGCGCCAGCTATGATGCCAAATGGCCTATATTCCACCATTTGTTGCTTGTTCATTCTTAAATGTTCCTCTTATATTTGCTTTCACCATCTCCCCTTGTAGCACATTCTAGACAACTACCACACTCTGTGCAGCAATTTTGCCTTGCATAATCTCCTTTAACCCGTCCTCTTTCACCTTTAATGCTTTTTGGTTTTCTAACATTTCCAGCATGCGAAAAACATTTTGACTATCTACAATATCTATGCCTTATAATTTTATATACTTCTGTCATAAAATGTCATACATCTGAGGTCGCTCCTCAATCCCTGATGCTCCAGAGAAAACACTGCAAGTTACGGAGTATGTTCTGTGCAAAAACTGCATTACATATATTTCCAACATTACAAAAACAACATTTAGCTAACTGTGAAGCACACTGGAATGCTTGAGGCTATGAAAAGCATTTTGTGAATGGTTTGAAATCTTGTATCCTGTCGTAACGTTCAGAATGTTTGAACACAATGGTAATTTCTTCTTCTTTTCACCTATGATCTGGGTTTCATTAATAATAATAGTTATTGCAGTATTTTTCTGATTTTAGTCGGAATCTATCTTGTTGGGTTGGGCTAATCACAGATGTTGGTAAAGCTATACTTGGAGAACTGGTGTCCAGTTCTGGACACCCTTCTATAAGGAGGATATAAATAAACTGGAAAGAGTGCAGAAGAGAGTTATGAAGATGTTACTGGATCTCAAAGATTTGAGTTATCAGAAGAGCCTGGATAGGTAGATTATTTTTCCCTGGACTGTAAGAAACTAAGAGGGACCTTACAGAGGTGTATAAAACAATGAGAGGCAATGAAAAGATCAATAGCTACAATCCTTTCCTCAGGGTAGAGGAGACTAAAGCTAGAAAGCACAGGCATAGGTTTAAGGTGAGAGGGGAAAGATGCAAAAGGGATCTGATGGGTTGCTTCTACACACAGATTCATATGGAATGAACTGCCAGAGGAAGTGATGCAGCCGGGTACAATTATGATATATAAAATACATTTAGACAAGAACGTAGATAGGGAAGGTTTTGAGGGATATGAGCGAGTGCAGGAAGTGGGATTAACTCATTTAGAAACTTGGCCAGCATGGATCAGTCGGGCTGAAGGGCCTGTATCCATCCTGTACAGCTCTATGACTCCATGATGAACAATATCACATGCAGGAGAGGTGATCTACTAACCTTGCTGACTCAGCTGTGCTTAGTGTCATAGGAACCTCTGAAAATCCAAGGATTTAGCAAGAATTCAAAACATGAATATTTCAGCATGAGGCAATCCACAAAGAGTGTAGATATGGAATAACAAATGCTGCCTCTTCAGATTGGACAGCCAACATATATTTTAAAGGAGAGCTTAAAGACTTCAGGAGTTAGTAAAGGGACATGATACAAATAGTCTGTACATAAATGATTCAGCAAAATTGTCCTCACTGAGGTTTTAAAAAGCATTGCATAATGTATACGGTGTGATAGGGTAGAGACTATTGCGTAATAGTTTGATTGATAAAAATACATCTATTGATGCTTCTGAACACATCATCAGTGATGTAACCTGGGGTCATTGGCTTTTTCGGGTCTTTCAACATCAGACACCCTCGCCCAGGCAACCCAGCCGTGGTTGATCAGACCACGACTTATGTTCAGGTGGCATTCACTCCTCCCCATGGACCTTCTCTCCTGATCCAGAGCCATCTCGAGGCCTTCTCCGCTGCCTCTGTGTTGTTCTTGATGGCTCTTCTCCTCGCCACTCCGTTGATGCCCAGTGCACTCAAGGCTTTGTAGAGTGATGGCCCTGCAAAACCTCTGCAGCCAACCTCGATGGGCATACACCTTGCCTTCCAGCCCTGCTTACGGCAGTCTATGACCAGCTCTTATTACTTGGTCATCTTCCTCTCGTGGGCCTCCTCCTGATGGTCCTCCCACGGCACTGTCAGTTCCAACAAGACGGTGTTTTTGGTCGCCTCTGAGACCAGGAGGAAGTCTGGTGTCAGAGTGGTTGTGGCAATGTGCTGAAGGAACTTCAGCTGTTTCACCAGGTCTACAGAAAGCTGCCAGTCCATCGCTTTCAGAGGATTCCTGACTGATTCCTGGCTGCTGTGGTTCTTGGCAGCTGCACTCCGGCCATCACAAAGGTGATCATCTGGGTGGTGGGCCGTGCTCGTCTGCAGCTGCTGATTCCTGCGCTGATGGCTTCTGCAATGGGTTTAAGAACCTGGTCGTGCTGCCAGATGTACCGGCCCTGCCCAAGAGCCTTTAGGCAGCAGCTCAGGATGTGTTCCAATGTCCCCTTGCCTGAGCATTGCGGGCAATCCAGAGATTCCGCTTTGCCGCAGATGAAGAGGTTCGATGGGCTGGGCAGGGCATCATACACTGCCTGGAGCAGGAACTTGATGTGGTGTGGTTCAGCCTGCCAGAGCTCAGTCCATGGCCTGCTCCCACCTTGTCCAGGCTCCCTGCTGCTTCAATCCAACTGCTCTGGTACACCTCTCCTCTTCCACCACTGCCCTCACTTCCTCCTGGACCAGCCTGCGCCTCTCCTTCCTCTTGGCCTTGTCAAACTGGCGAGTTGGTAAGATTCCCAGACCAGCTCTTGCCCGAGTCACTGCTCTCACCAGGACTCTGTGGTGTATCTGAGACTCTGCTTCCAGCATGGCTTTGTCGGCTCTCCACTTCCTTCCAGTTTTCACCTCCACCCCTGCCTGAGCCATCTTGGGGTTGCTGGAGTCCCTGTACAGCATCACCTCTCTGGCCCGAGTCACCTTAAACTCCTCCTCCAGGGACTTCAGGGGCAGCTGGAGCTTGGTGTTATTTCCGTACAGGGCGATGCTGCTAAGGCTCCTGGGCAGTCCCAGCCACCTCCTGAGAAAGCTGCTGACTTTCCTCTCGAATCTCTCTACGATGGATATTGGGACTTCGTCGACAAACAGTGGCCAGAATATCCTTGGCGGAATACCATGCTGGTAAATCCATGCCTTCAACTTGCCTGGAAGTCCCGACTGCTCTCAACCAACTCTCCAGCTCCTGACAGGTTGCCTGGACAGATGGTGTATCCTTCAGGCTACTGTTAAACACCTTGCCAAGATTCTTCATTGGCCATTCGGAGACAGTTGGGATTGGTGTCCCTTCGATGCTGAAGCGGAACCTGTCCATGACTTTGCCCTTCTTCAGCACCAGTGACCTTGGTTTTCCTGGTTTAAACCTCATCCTTGTCCATTCAATCAGTTTCTCCAACCCCTGCAGGATCCATCTGCCTCCTGCACTGACTCAGGGGTGACAGTCAGGTCGTCCATGAAGGCCCTGATTGGTGGTTGGCGCACTCCTGACTTGGTCCGAGGGCCCCGGCACTCTGGCTCAGCAGACTTGACGATCATGTTCATCATCAAGGCAAAAGGGGTCACTGAGATGGTACAGACTGTGATGATCCCAACCTCCAGTCTGTGCCACTCTGATGTTACTGACCCTGATGAGACCCTCATGCTGAACTGGTTGGAATAGTCCAGGGTGAGATCTGGCACTTGGCCCGGCACATGATGCTTGGCCATGACTGTCTGGATCAGCTTGTGCGGGATGGAGCCGTAGGCGTTGGCCAGGTCATGCCAGAGCACTGCCAGGTATCCCTTGTTTTCCCTGGCTTCTCTGGTGATCTGGGTCACCACTCCAGTGTGCACTAGACACCCTGGCACTCCAGAAAAGCCTCCCTTTTGCACTGAGCTGTTGATGTAGCCATTGCTGGAGAGGAACTTGGTCAGCCGCCTCGCCACTATGCTGAAGAAGATCTTGCCTTCAATGCTTAACAAGGAGATGATCCTGAACTGATCGATCTTCTTGGAATCTTCGTCCTTTGGGATCCAGACTCCTTTAGCGAATCGCCACTGCTGCGCCACTTTCTCTCTCCTCCAGATGACTTTCAGGATCTCCAACAGCCGTTTCAGTAACAAGGGGCAGTTCTTGTAGACCCTGTAGGGGACTCTGCTCGGGCCAGGGGCTGAGCCAGATCTTGCTCTCTTTACAACGTCCTGGACCTCTTTCAGGAGTGGCTCTCTACTATCAAACTCCTTGATGGGTGGAGGTGGTTTTATCAGAATGTTGCACTGGCCCAGCTCCTGCTGCCTGACGTGTCGCTGTAGATGGTGTGGATGTGCCGGTCGATCTCCTCCTTAGAGCGAGCCAAATTCCCACTGCGCTTCTGCCCTTGCAGTTACATTAATTACTTACCTTTGCAAATCAGGTAATGCATATACATTAGTATTTTTTCTGATATACCTGTATAAACAGTTGAAACTTTTTAGGGACCACTGGAATATACCATTGTATTTTCAAAGCATTTAAAATCAATTTTGCAAATGTATTAACACATGTGTGTAGGAAAGAACGGCAGATGCTAGTTTAAATTGAAGATAGAGATAAAATGCTGGAGTAACTCAGCGGGACAGACGGCATCTCTGGGGAGAAGGAATGGGTGACGTTTTGTCTTCTATCCAGCGATGCTGCCTGTATACTCTGGAATTTAGATGGATGAGAGGGAATCTTATTGAAACATATAAGATTATTAAGGTTTTGGACACACTAGAGGCAGGAAACATGTTCCCGATCTTGGGGCAGTCCAGAACCAGGGGTCACAGTTTAAGAATAATGGGTAAGCCATTGAGAACTGGGACGAGGAAACACTTTTTCTCACAGAGAGTTGTGAGTCTGTGGAAATCTCTACCTCATGGGGCGGTGGAGGCCGGTTCTCTGGATATTTTAAAGAAAGAGCTAGATAGGGTTCTTGAAGATAGCGGACACAGGGGATATGGGGGGAAGGCAGGAACGAGGTACTGAATGTGGATGATCAGCCTTGATCACATTAAATGGTGGTGCTGGCTCGAAGAGTCGAATGGCCTACTCCTGCACCTACTCCTGCACTCCTGTCTATTGTCTATAGCACAGAGCGGCCCCAGCTCGTCGGGCGTCGCCGGCCGCCGCCGGCCGCCGCCACTCCTTCACCGTGGTGACCTCCATCCGACGACAGCGGACGCGGCCAATCAGTGCGGCGATGATGCCATCCCAGCGATGCCCCTTCCTGACTGACAAGCGTGGAGACCAATCTGTGTGGCAGCGACTGACAGGAGAGGAGACCAATCTGCACATGCGCGATTTTAAAGATTTTTAAACCTTAATAACTTTTACAATATGCCATCAACCAAAATAAAAGTTGTTGCACTTGAGCACAGGAGAATGGTGAGTAAGGTGGCGAAAACTCATAGCTCTATCGTGTACCGTGTTTGCGCAAATAGAAAAACTACACAAACGGGAAGAGCACAAGATCAAAGTTTTAGCTATGTATAGATCGCATGAGTACTTCCATGTAGTTAGAATTAATATCAGAGCACCTACTCTCATCTTGGAATTTATGAAGATATTGTTTTTTAGAAATAGCACAAACTTGCATGGGCCCTTATGTTTGCAATTCTTCCATTGTATTTTTCCAATGCTGTGAATTTTTGTTTTGTTGATCAAGAATTTATCCATTTAACTTTTGAAAGTTAAACTGAATCTATTAACGCATTGATTCTTAGTCATAGTAATTCACTGTTTTAATAATATTCTCCCAGTTTTACTTCCCTTCTCTTGCCAGTTATCTTAAATTTGTAATTTCTGGCTGCTGACTATTCTTTATTTCTTATATTAAAATATTAATCATTTTAAAGGCTACTATTAAATGTCCCTTTAAAATTATCTGTATTTATTTTCTTGCATTCTGATCATTACCTTCTACTTATCTAGTGGAGGATTACTTGAAGGTATTTGGGTTATTTCTGCAAGATCATCTAGAGAAAATGTGCCAGTCAAGTGATGTCCTTTTCAAAAGAGCAGCACAAATGCATATGTTTTTGTAATTAATGTAAGGTAGTATTCAAATAAGGTTATACGGATGAATGGAATTTCTAGTTTACCTAAGGTCCAGGGTGTGATTGATGGCACAGAAATTGTATTCTGTTGAATTTAGGTATCCACAAAATATCAATTCAATTACCACCAAACCAAGTGATTCAATTCCTTCGAAGTCCAGATAACTATTACCAACTATTACCACCAACTATTACCACCAACTATTACCACCAACTATTATCACCATGCAGCTAGTTATCGGGATAGTTATGACTCAACTTCAATTTGATCTCTTAAGGGAAATCCAGCACTTTGGAAGTGCACATTTGTTGATTTGCAATGCAATTATCCATAACATGTGATATCGTACTGTGCCCTTCACAGCAACAGTATGAGGGCCTGTCCCACTTGCATATTGCAATTTTTTTGGCGACGTCTTAGTTGCAGCAAGTGGCCGGAAATTTTCAACATGTCGAAAATCCAGCGCCGACCAGAAAAATATACGACTCTTTGGGTGACTATTCACGACCATACAGGCATCACCCCGCGACATGTCATGGGGTGATGCCTGTATGGTCGTGAGTAGTCGCCCAAAGAGTCGTACCTTTTTCTGGCCGCAGCTGGATTTTCAGCATGTTGAAAATATTCAGCCACCTGCTGCGACTATGACGGGTGCCGGCAGTCGCCGAAAAAATCGTATAAGTGGGACATGCCCTTAAAATGTTTCAACTTTGCATGGCTTTGATGAATTCACTTGAGGTAAATCAGCAACCCACTCACAGGAGTCCTCGCTGACAAGGAGCAATGGACATATTTTCTTGTAAGGCCACAAAGTGCTGGTAACTTAGTAGGTCTGGCAGCATCTCTGGAGAACATGGTTAGGTTACATTTTGGGCTGAGACCCGGCAATCAGGGTCAGTCTGAAGTGTCCGTGAGATTGTCAGCGACAGTCTGAAGAAGGGTCTCAACCCAGAGATGTTGCCTAACTTGCTGTGTTAGTCCAGTACTCTGTGTCCTTTGTGTATTAACCTGCATCTGCAGTTCTTGGTTTCTATATTTTCTTGGAAACCATGTTTACTAAACTCACCGGAAGTCTTTCTTGATCACCATAATTTGTTGCAGTTGCAGTTCACATGAATCTAAATAGGAATTCTCATAATTTATTATGTATCTAATCAGCATCTTCTTCCTTTGCCCAAAGAGGATTATTGTTTGAGTGAGGACTGATTAAGTATTTCTTTCCTACTAGACATATAAATGAATAACAAAATGCCATGTGTGGATAATTTAAACTGCAAACCTCTATTTCCTATCATAATGTTTTACATAATCACCAACACAACATTTCCTGCTGTTTTTTGAGATCTTTGGTCACAGAAGATAGTTGATTTCTCCAACTGGACAGCAAAATCATGGGAGTGAAGTCACACCCATCAAACGAATGAACCAGGAGATCTGCAATCTTGTGAGGACCAGATCTCACCCATTCAAGACTGGGACACAGATTTATGGGGTCCAAATACGACCTTCAGAAGGCCATTAAAAAGTCTAAAAGGGACATTTGCTCTAAACTTGAGGATGAGACAGATGTTCGACGGCTGTGGCAGAGTTGCACGCCATCACTTCCTTCAAAACGAAAGCTAGTACCACTAATGACTACATCCACTGTATCAATCTGCAGCTAGTTATATGATGCTTATGACTCAACATAATTTTGATGTCTTGAGGGAAATCCAGCAGAGGTTGGAAGTGCATTTTTGCAGATGGTACAAGAGGGGCTGGGGTCAGCAAAATGCTGCAATGCAATTACAGCATTGATCAAGGCATCGCTCCCAGAGGAGCTCAAAGTGTTTTGATGTGTCTTCTTGGGGCCTGATAGCCCCCAATTGGTATTGCAATCTCAGTCACCAAGGCTGACATCGGAAGTCCCTTCAACAGAGTGACACCTCAGGAACCAACTGGACCTGATGGAGTGCTTGGTCGCGTTTTCAAATTCTGCTTGACCAACTGGCTGGCTGGACATCTTCAACCTCTTATTAATGAGGTTTGAGGATGCCACCTGTTTTAAAGTGGCATCAATAGGAGTGCCCAAGAAGAGTAAGGTGACATGCTTCAAGGACCACCGACCAGCACTAACATCCATGGTGATGAAGTGCTATGAGAGGTTGATTATGGCTCATATCAACTTCTACCTGAGCAAGAATCTGACCACATGACAATTTGCCACAATAGATCAACGGGGAAACAATCTTGCTGGGTTTCCACTCTACACTGGGCCACTTGAACAATAAAAACACATACAGTATGAAAGGCTGTTGTTCATGGACTACAACTCGGCATTCAACACTGTCATCCTCTCCAAATTGATTATCAAGCTCAAGGAACTGTATCTCTGCATTCCATTGCAATGAATCGTCAACTTCTTCATCAGCAGAACATAATTGTTACAAATTGGCAACAACACTTCCAAATCAAAACCCATCAGCACAAGAGCACTTCAAGGATGTGTGCTCACCCCCCTGCTCTACACAGTCTAAACCCATGACTGTATAGCCAGACACAGTTCTAGCTCCATCTTTAAATTCACCAATAACACAACAGTTCTTGGGCAAATTATGGGTAATAATGAATAAAAATATAGAAGGGAAATTGATTGTCTGATTTAATGGTGTCAGAACAATAACCTCGCTCTCTGTGTCAGTAAGACCAAGGAGTTATTTATTGACTGTAGAAGAGGAAGGCTAGGATGATCAGCCATAATCACATTGAATGTGATTCGAATCTGGCTCGAAGGGCCGAATTGCCTACTCCTGCACCTATCGTCTATTGTCTATTGATTGAAAAACCTGTCTTCATCAATGGGTAGGTGGTGGAGAGAGTCAAGATTCTGGGCATGTTTAACTCTGAATATCTATCGTGGATCCGGCACATTGATGAAATCATAAAGAAAGCTCATCAAAGCTTGTACTTCCTTAGAAGATTGAGGAGATTCAGTATGTCGACAAATACTCTCTGTAACTTCTACAGTTGTGTGATCGAGAGCATATTGACTGATTGCCTCATGGCTTGGTTTGGCAACACAAACACTAAGGAACAAAGAAGTTGATAAAAATTGGTGAATACTACCCGGCCCTTCACAGGTATTGACTTACCCATCATCGAAGGGATTTACAGAAGGTCCTACCTCATAAAGGCTGTCAGCATCATCAGAGACCCACAACACCCTGGTTTTCATTTCACTCCTGCCATCGTGAAGGAGGTGGAGGAGCAGTAAAACTGTGACGTCCAGGTTCAGGAACAGCTTCTTCCCAACAAATGTGAGGCTATTGAACATGCCAAACTCCAACTAACAACAACGTGAACTACAAACTGTTTTGGTTGCCCGAGCAACATTTTGTTTTGCACTATATTGTTTTTTTAAATTTATTGAACATTTTTTTTGTTCGTTTATTATGTTATGTGTGGAATACTGTGTTCAAGTAAGAATTTTGTTGTTCTGTTTTGGTACATATGTCAATTAAACCCTTGTGACTCCTGCCATCTGATGACAGCTGCTTTATGTCATGGAACTGCTGATGGATGTATCCCTGGCCGTCCATTCATGCCTCTTAGGTTTCATGTTTTTTTTGGCTCATGGATGGTAAACTTGGGAACCTGACAAGTGTTACTGCCCCGAGAAAAAGCAGCATCAGTAATGTAGACTCCAGCTGTGCAATTTCACAATGCCCTGGGGTGGGAGATTGCAACCTTCACGTGGTTCACCCTATTTCGACTAATGCAATCAACCCGACGTGCACAAACAAGATCAAATAGAACAAGTTGACCTACAACTTTAGGCTGTGCATGCCATACACAAGAAGAAGTCTATGCCCTGCATTTATTCATCAGTGGCATGACTGGTCCACAGGCAGTTCCTCTGGCACAGTGGCTCCCAAAGATCTTATAGCGGAGCAAGATAGGCTACTCCTGCTAAATACAATGGGCTGACGTGTAGTACGCTACGGAGGGGATCCTGGGCATTTTTCCCAGCCCATTTTAGTAACCGGAGCCTACCTGACCCGACCCGACTCGCAGTGTAATCAATGAACAGTTTGTGTGTGTGATATAGGGTTAGATTCATCATTCTGTCAGTTCATACTTCTTGTCAAGAATAAAATTTGACTCTGGTAATTGTCTTTTTTAATATATTTTAAATCATTTCTTTTTAAATGGCTCACAAGCAGTGTTTGAGTTGATTTTGTAGTAACCGGAACCGACCCGACTCGCAGGGTAATTGACATTGCGGGGGAAGTTTTTGTGCGTGATATAGGGTTAGATTCATAATTCTGTTAGTTCATAATTCTGTTAATTCTTGTTAAAGAATAAAATGTTTATAAACACACATACATGAATGTGATATAAATGTATATAATCATATAACACACACAATTATATTTCTTCTGATCCAATGATGAACTTTATTTCAGACTAGACAAGGGACATTAAATAAGAAACATTGTAAACCTCCCCACAACTTCACACACACTAGGCCTTATCCCCGGACCCCAGACTACCTCTCCCGCTGCCCCGGGCCGCGCACCCCCTCTCCCGCTGCCCCGGGCCGCGCACTCCCTCTCCCGCTGCCCCGGGCCGTACACTCCCTCTCCCCGGGCCGCGCACTCCCTCTCCCCGGGCTGTGCACTCCTTCTCCCCGGGCCGTGCACTCCTTCTCCCCGGGCCGTACACTCCCTCTCCCCGGGCCGCGCACTCCCTCTCCCTCTCCCCGGGCCGCGCACTCCCTCTCCCTCTCCCCGGGCCGCGCACTCCCTCTCCCTCTCCCCGGGCCACGCACTCCCTCTCCCTCTCCCTGGGCCGCGCACTCCCTCTCCCTCTCCCCGGGCCGCGCACTCCTTCTCCCCGGGCCGTACACTCCCTCTCCCCGGGCCGCGCACTCCCTCTCCCCGCTGCGGAAACAAAGATCCGATCTTTGACCGGAAGCAAGATGACGGAACAAGATGGCGGAGCAAGATGGCGGAACAAGATGGCGGGGGCTGGTTGCTAAAATGGGTCATATAATCACCCATGAATCCGCCCATGAGCGTACTACACGTTTGCGTGAGAGTAACCCATCTTGCTCCGCTATAAGATCTTTGGTGGCTCCTGTCATACAGAATTAGTGATTCAAGCTAAGCTGATCGATAAGTGGTTGAATGGCTAAGTATCTTTAGAACAAGGAGTGTCAAGTTCAAATTAATTGAATACAAAAATAAATGTTTGGTCAAGGAAGTAACATTTTAATGATAGGCAACAGCTTGGAGGATAACATACTCACATGGGCCTACAACTTCAGACAAACATTGTACATGCCTGAATACCTGTCATACGTGCCCTAATTAATTTGCCGTTAATAGAGTAGACTAATTTTTACATTTAATTTTTCTGTGTGAATTGAATCTTGGCTCAGTGGAATTGTGTTATCAAAAAATGTATATCCATCCGCATCCAAACTCAGCAATTTAATCAATTTTGTTCAAATCATAATCATTGATATCATGTATTAATTTAGGCTTTTAAGCTTTGGTAGACTGGATATATATCCATGGCTTGGTTTGTAATAAGAGCATTTCAATTCTGTGAATGAATTCTTTAAAAAAAATTATAGAGTGATTTCAGCATTAAAGTTTCGCATTCATCAATGATATTGTATTCCTTTATAGAATAGAATAGAATAGAATATGTTTATTGTCATTGCACAAAACTGAGCAACGAAATTCCATTTGCTTCTCCTCCGTTAAAAGAAATACAACACAACAACCAATACACATATGTACAGTTAATAGTAAAATAATAGATACATTTTTTAAAAAGTTTAAAAGAATTTAGCGGTATTCCTCGAAGTTACTTCTTGCTTCCCAGTGTTCACTATTGGAGTTAAGCTCTTTTACCGCACATGGGTAGAAACTATTTTTTATATAATGTGGGCCAGGACCAGCCGTTCAAAACATTTCATCACGGTCGAAGTGAGAGCAACAGGTCTATAGTCATTCAAGCTCGTAATTAATGTTTTTTTGGGTACAGGTACGATGGTAGCAGTCTTAAAGCATTTAGGGATAGTGCACGTTAACAGAGAGAGGTTAAAGATTTTACTAAAAACCTCCACCAACTGGTCTGCACGGTCCTGCAATACTCTCCCTGGGATGCCATCTGGTCCAGCAGCCTTCCTGGGGTTGACCCTGCGGAGTGTTCTTCTGACGTCCTCCGTACTCACAGCGAGTGGCGGGTTGTCAGTGCTGGGTGCGGCTGCAGGTGCAGGCTCTGCCTCATTCAGCTCAAACCGGGCGAAAAAATGGTTGAGCTCCTCAGCTAGCGAGTTGTTACTGCTGCAGATGATAGGCCCCCCATTGCCCTTATAGTTTGTGAGTTGCTGAATGCCCTGCCAGACACGCCGAGGGTCCCTCTCGTTGAAATACCCCTCTATCCTTCTTCCATAGGCTGTCTTTGCCTCCTTAATGGCTCTCTTTAGTTTAGATCTGGCAGTGCTGTACAATTCATCACTGCCAGATCTAAAGGCTGAGTTCCTTTCTCTCAGCAGGTTCCTGACATCCCTGGTCATCCATGGTTTATTGTTTGGGTAGCACTTGACCTCCCTGTTGACAGTGACATTGTCAATACAGTTCTGTATATAGAACACGACTGTGGATGTATATTCATGTATGTCCTGGTTTGCAAACAAGTCCCACTCGGTGCGCTCAAAACAGTCCTGAAGTTGGGCGGCAGCGCCTTCGGGCCAAGTCTTTATGCTTCTCACACTGGGCTTGGTTCTCATAATGAGAGGTCTGTATGCCGGGGTGAGAAAGAGTGATAGATGGTCAGACTGGCCGAGATGAGGGAGAGAGGAGGCTTTGTATCCATCCCTAATGTTGCTGTACACGTGATCCAGTGTATTTTGACCTCTCGTCGGACACGTGACATGCTGGTGGAATTTAGGGAGGCCAGTTTTTAGATTAGCCTGATTGAAATCTCCAGCCACGATGAAAATCCGATCAGGATGCGCATTCTGTAATTTGTTGATTGATGCTAGCAGGGTGTTCAGTGCTAGCTTGATGTTGGCACTTGGTGGAATATAAACAGCCAGAATAACAACAGCTGTGAACTCCCGCGGCAGGTAGAAGGGATGACATTTCAGTGTAATAAACTCCATGTCTGGTGAACAATGTCTCTCGACAACGTTTACATTCGTACACCACTTGTCATAGGAGTAAATACATAGCCCCCCCCCCCCCCTCTGCTCTTACCAGAGTCACTGCTTCTGTCGGCCCGGTATGCTGTGCGACCTATGGTAACACTAGCCCTACAGAAGCAGAAATCACCATCTCCCACATTGTAAGCTGGTCTAGAGGGTTAGATCGAATGTGATCCAGGGTGAACTAGTCAATTGAATATGAAATTGGCTCGAAGGTTGAAGTAGAAGGTCAGACATTATCTGGCACGAAATGTTATAGCTTTTTTCCTGTATCTGTACAATGTGGATGGCTTGATTGTAATTATGTATAGTCCTTTTGACTGGAGAGCACACAACAAAAAGCTTTTCACTGTACATTGGTATACGTGGCAATAATAAACTAAATTAAACTAAATTGATCAAAACGAAACGAAACTAAATTGATCTAAACTAAACTAAACTAAAGTTAGAGAGTGATCCAAGGGAAGATGAGGTTAACATACGATGATCGTTTGATGCACTGGGCCTGTGCTTGCTGGAGTTTAGAAGGATGAAACCAAATAATGAAAGGCCTGGATAGAGTGAATATGGAGAGGATGTTTCCACTGGTGGGAGAGTCTAGGACCAGAGACCATAGCCTCAAAATAAAAGGACGTACCTTTAGAAAGAAGATGAGGAGGAATTTAATGAGTTAGGTGGGTGGCACAGTGGTGCAGCGGTAGAGTTGTTGCCTTATAGTGCTTGCAGAGCCAGAGACTCGGGTTCAATCCCGACGGCTCGGGTGCTGCCTCTACAGAGTTTGTACATTCTCCCCGTGATCACTTGGGGTTTCTCTGAGTTTTTCGGTTTCCTCTCACACTCTGAAGACGTACAGGTTTGTAGGTTAATTGGCAACTTATGAACTTGTGAAGAGTGGTGGTGGAGGATATTAAACATTTGACAAACACGGTCCTATTCCTGTAACTGAAATCAGTTTACAGTAGTTTAGCACCCTCTACAGTCCTAACATTTACACCTTGGCTTTGTTTTGTTAGTAAATCTACAGACTATTCTCACAATGCCCTTTTAAAGAGGTTATTTGCAGTTGACAATAAAGTTCAGCGGTCCAAACAATGATCCCTGCTGGACACAACTGTAATTGGTCACCTATTACCATTCAGATTATTTCCTAATTGTAGATACTCAACAATTATTGATGGTTAAATCTAAGTAGGAAAAATAATTTCAGAATTCCCGACCCTGCAAAAGACTTTTGAGGTATCTTATCAAAGGCATTCTAAAAATCAATTTGAATGAGATATGTCACTTCTTCCACTGATTTAGTTATTTTTCAACTGATTATTTGTTTGCAGAAGATTCATTCATGAAATCACTGATCAGTGTTAAAATTTCCATGTCATGCAACCATAAGGTACTGGGATGAGGAGGGCAAGGGAAATGGACGGAGTAAAGTTTTTCTAGAGATATTGTAGATTATTCAGTGGATACATCTGTCCAGTTAGAACTCACTGCAAATATTTTAAAAGCAGTACCTCAATAATCATAAATCATAACACCAAAAATGCCATTTGCCCCATCACATTTGCTTCAGAAATCAAAAACTAACCCTCCTATCCTGATAGCTTCTAATTGGAGATAGATTGGACAGAGAAACTCTAACTAAGTTATAGCGCATGCTGAATGAGCACACAAACACCTATTTTGATGGCAATTTGGCAAGGATCTGGTAACAAATCTAATGACCTAAAAACAGGTAGTCCCTAAAAATGTTGGAAGGTATTTCTGTGAGAAATTAATATGTATGCCTGGAATGGAATGAAAATAATATGTCAACTTCATGCTGCCTGATCATTAAAATGATTTTGGATTAGAGCAAATATTTTCTTCACTGTTCATGAGTTATGTATAGTCAAGACATGTACAGTTTGTCTTCAAGCTATCCTACACTACTTAAAGACACCCTGGACATCTTATGGTTAAGTTATATTGTGATTATTCATGGGGAAATTGCTCGTCTCTGACATTTTGAATGATGTATTTGTGCAGTTGGTGTACAGGATGTGACACACTTTATCTTAATGAAGAAAGGAAGCCCTCCAGATATATGATGTTAACAGACAGGGAAGTGTAATCAATGTTAAAGGAAGAAGCATGGGTCAAAGGACCAGAGTGTAATGCTGCAACATTTTGATGACCTAGAAAATGATCTAGGTCTTTACTGCATCTTCAAATTCCATATGCTACTAACCGTACCACCAACTTTATCCACCAACCTATTATGCCCCAAGCAGTAAGATTACTATTTGAAAGGGCAAAAGTGTAGACTTGCATGGTTCCACATGGTGGGCTGGTCTAGAAAGTTGGATCACATGGATCATCCATTTTAAAGAGGTCTGTAAAAATGAGGGTTTACTGTATTGAACTTGTGCTTCAATATAAAGTGGGAAAGACACAAATAGAAATGTTATCATACACCTTCCTAAATTTTTTTTTTAAACTTCAAGTTCAAGTTCAAGTGAGTTTATTGTCATGTGTCCCTGTATAGGACAATGAAATTCTTGCTTTGCTTCAGCACACAGAACATAGTAGGCATTTACTACAAAACAGATAAGTGTGTCCATATACCATAATATAAATATATACACACATGAATAAATAAACTGATAAAGTGCAAATAGCAGATAATGGGTTATTAATAATTAGAGTTTTGTCCGAGCCAGGTTTAATAGCCTGATGGCTGTGGGGAAGTAGCTATTCCTGAACCTGGTTGTTGCAGTCTTCAGGCTCCTGTACCTTCTACCTGAAGGTAGCAAGGAGATGAGTGTGTGGCCAGGATGGTGTGGATCTTTGATGATACTGCCAGCCTTTTTGAGGCAGCGACTGCGATAAATCTCCTCAATGGAAGGAAGGTCAGAGCCGATGATGGACTGGGCAGTGTTTACTACTTTTTGTAGTCTTTTCCTCTCCAGGGCGCTCAAATTGCCGAACCAAGCCACGATGCAACCGGTCAGCATGCTCTCTGCTGTGCACCTGTAGAAGTTAGAGAGAGTCTTCCTTGACAAACCGACTCTCCGTAATCTTCTCTGGAAGTAGAGGTGCTGATGAGCTTTCTTGATAATTGCATTAGTGTTCTCGGACCAGGAAAGATCTTCAGAGATGTGCACGCCCAGGAATTTGAAGCTCTTGACCCTTTCAACTATCGACCCGTTGATATAAATGGGGCTGTGGGTCCCCCTCCTACTCCTTCCAAAGTCCACAATCAGTTCCTTGGATTTGCTGGTGGTGTTGAGGGCCAGGTTATTGCGCTGGCACCATATGGACAGTTGCTCGATCTCTCTTCTATACTCTGACTCATCCCCATCAGTGATATGCCCCACAACAGTGGTGTCGTCAGCGAACTTGATGATGGAGTTTGCACTGTGACTGACTACGCAGTCATGAGTATAGAGTGAGTACAGCAGGGGGCTGAGCACGCAGCCTTGAGGTGCTCCCGTGCTGATTGTTATCGAGGCTGACACATTTCCACCAATACGAACAGACTGTGGTCTGTGAATGAGGGAGTCGAGGATCCAATTGCAGAGGGATGCGCAGAGACCCAGTTGTGCGAATTTGGTAACCAGCTTGGAGGGGATGATTGTGTTAAATGCCGAGCTGTAATCGATGAATAACAGCCTGAAATATGAGTTTTTGTTGTCCAAGTGGTCCAGAGCGTAGTGGAGGGCCAGCGAGATCGTATCCACCGTTGATCTGTTGTGGCGGTAAGCGAACTGCAGTGGGTCCAGGTTTTTGTCGAGGTCTGATTACAAACTTTATTTGGGATTATAAAACACATAGAATCCATAAACGGCATCTATGCAAACCCAAAGAAACTGGTGGACTGGCTCTCCCCAATTTTTTATACTATTATTGGGCAATGAATATTAAAAACGTAATCTATTGGTTGGACAACACGGGCCAACAGGTTAAATGGTAAATAACGGAGAGAGAGGATTGTTCGCCTTTTAATATAGACACGATTCTTCTCTCTCCAATAAATTTGAAGAAAACACTATATGAGAAAAATCCGATTATCCACAGTGCCTGATGAATCTGGAGACAAGTGGTCAACCCTTAAACTGAGAAATGTATCTCTTCTTTCACCAATTGCCAATAATCCTTCGTTCATGCCATCAATTTTAGAAAAAATGTTCACATATTGGGAAAGATTAGGAATCAAAAAACTCGGAGATCTTTATGAGATGGGAACTTTTTTCTCATTTCAAGAAGTACAGTCGAAATATCACCTTAAAGATAATCAATATTTTAGATACCTTCAAATTCGAGACTATCTGAAATCATATACCCAAGACTACCAATCTTTGTTGCCAGACATACTAGACGAATGTATGAATAGAAACTCGAAGTCAGACAAGTTAATATCATATCTGTATAACACCCTTTTAAATATAGAAATCCCATCGTCAGAAGTAATTAGAAGAGCTTGGGAAGATGAACTAGGCCTAAAAATTCTAGAAGACAGATGTGAAGAAAACCTTCTATATATACACATTTGTTCGATTAACGTTAGGCATTCGTTAATTCAATTTAAAATACTGCACAGACTATTATTAAAAGTCTAAACTGAATAAGATCTTTCCAAATGTATCTCCTATTTGTGATAAATGTCTTCTTCAGGAAGCAACTATAACACATTCCTTTGTCTCTGGACTAAAGTTACATAATTTTTGGAGAGGAATTTTTGAAATTTTTTCAAAAACACTAAAAATAAAATTGGATCCCGATACGGAATTGATTATTCTAGGTACATCAGAAGCCTGCTCTGAGCTATCACTATTTCCAAGACGTTTCCTTAATTATGGCCTGATAACGGCGAAAAAACTAATAATCACATTTTGGAAACATACATCTGTCCCTACTCTTAAGATGTGGATTATAAACATGTCCGGGACGCTACATCTTGAAAATATTAGACTTGTCTTGGCAGAAAAACGAGATCATTTTTCGAAGACATGGACATCATTCATTGATTTATTACAAGGATAGTACGGTACAACTCAACTTTGGATTTAAATCTAATTACGGGTTGGGTGAGTTGGGTGGGGAGGGATGCGAGGCAGGTATATCACCACTTTTTTATTTATTTCTTTTTTTATCCTTTTATTTTTCTTATTTTTTCTATTCCTCTCTTCTTTCTTTCATTTATTCACTCTTTGGCTACACCACTTTGGTAGTCTAGGGGTTCTATCTTTGCACATTTCACTTTTTCTCTTTCTTGCTTTTTCTCCTTTCTTTTCGTCAGACTTTGCTAAAAGTTAAAATTGAAGCAGAACAATAACTGTATTTTTTATGCCGTTGGTTTTATTTTTGTACATTTGCTTCTAATAAATTTTAAAAAAAACAAATAGAAATGTTATTATATCTGACATATGATAAAATAATGGACCGATTGGGCTTATATGGTTGCCTTGCCTGGGTCGCCGCACTGGAGCTCTGGCGAGCTGGACCGCCGTGAGCAACATCTCCGGGCTGCGGGTTTGCGGAGCGGAGAGGCGGCGTGCGGAGAGACGGCGTGCGTAGAGGCGGCAAGGCGGCAGTGCGGAAAGCGGGCGCCGACTCTAACATCGGGAGCCTGGGAGCGCCAAACCGGCGCGGCCTTGTCAGCTTCGGCAGCCGCGGGCTCCAACCAAGAAGCGGCCGTTCCAAGTGGCCCAGCCGCCGAAAGGACTCTCCCGACGCCGGGGCAAGACCACCCGGTGAGAACGGCCAGGGACATCGGGCCTCCGTAGAGGCAATTGCGGTGGCCTCAATAGGCCTGACTTTGGGGTGAACATGGGGTGGGGACTGGACATTGTGCCTTCCTCCACAGTGCTATCCACTGTGGGGGGATGATTTTTTTGTCTAATTGTAGTCCTGTAGGTCTGTGTCCAAGATGGCTGCCGTGAAGAGAGAGTGGACGCTGGCGCGCTTTGGCTACCGCTGCTCCCTCTTCACACTGTTTTTGATTTTCTGTTTTTGGATTGAATTCTGTTTTTAATTTGTGTCACTGTGATGTCTTTAATTACTTGTTTTATTCCGATTATATGTTTTTATTCCGATTACTATGTAAGGTGTCCTTGAGATGTATGAAAGGCGCCCATTAAATAAAATTTATTATTATTATTATTATTATATTCACTGGAATTTAGAAGGATGGGAGGGGATCTTATAAAAACATTGACTTTCTTAAGGGATTAGACAGGCTATATGCAGGAAAAATGTTCTTGCTTGGGGAGTTCAGAACCAGGGGTCACAGTTTAAGAATAAGGGTGAGGCCAATTAAGACTGAGATGAGGAAAAACGTTTTCAGCCAGTTGTGAATCTGTGGAATTCTGTGCCACAGAAGGGAGGCCAATTCACTGGAAGTATTCAAGAGAGAGTTAGATATTGCTCTTAGGGCTAAAGGAATCAAGGGATATGGGGAGAAAGCAGGAACAGGGTACTGATTCTGGATGATCAGCCATGTTGAATGGCTGACTCGAAGGGCTAAATTGCACCTATTTTTTATGTTTCTATCTCATTGACCTCCAAGGGAGGACAATTGTACCATATCATGAAGCTTTCAAATTAGATCTTAAACAATACAATACATTACATGCACATTACAATTTAATTTGAAACTGTTGAACATTATCAGTATGTTTTACTCATAATCTGAAGCTGTCATAATACATAGAATCCACACTGTGATTCGGGGAGAAGCTTTATAGCCACTGGGAGGTGGCTGCTAAGGAGGATCTGGCAATGACTTTTCCTGCGACAGACAACAGTGAGTTACCTCCATAGTTACTCTAGTTGGCCTTGTCTCCTTTCTTGAAGGTAGTCACAATTACAGCATCTCTGAGGACCCCTGGAATATAGACCACTTCCTACACAGGGGCTACAAAACTGTGGATTGTGACATTAGGATTTCAGCGGGGATATGTTTGGGGATATGAGTTTTCTTTTTTCTTTTTGATCAGAACTGATGGCAGGGCTGGCCTGAGTAGATTGCTGTGGGATGGTGTCAAGGATGTTCATGTCAAGGCCAACAACACTCTGGAACTAAGCACTGGCAGTTGCTTCATTATTTCATCACAATAATGCATCACAAATGCCAGGGGCTATTTTGAAATTGCAATTTGTCACAGAGAAGATCAGCATTTTATCCTGCATCCTTTCTTGAATGTCTTTGGCTTGGATAACTACTGAGAGAAGATGTTTTGCCAGTCTCTCCCAATGCTGTTAAAAAGTGAACAATGCTTTGTTCTTCCAGGCTGCCACTTTAATAAATTATCAAATAGACAAAGAGTGGTGTTACATTTGTGAATTAATCTCCCTCCTACAAGTACATATTCCCATTCAAATGTTCAATGTAATACTTTTCATGCATTGCAGGATTTCTACTCAATTTAAATATACTTAAAGTTAACCGATCAACCACAGGAATGCATCTGCGTCCTTTGAAATTTCGATGAAATATATTTCCATTTGGCATTCTTCTCACATCACCAATGGAGGTAGCTATGCCCAAGGAGTCTGTGCTGACTCTCAGAGAAACTTGATCAAGCTCAATACTCCTGGTTAAAATCTTACTTTTAAGGATTTTATACATCTCCCTTCTTCTTCTTATCGAGTCCATACACAATTTAGAAGTTGTTCAGCCAGAGCTGAACACACTTCTCGGCATCTGCATACAATGGTGTCTGTCTTGTCGCTTCTTGTGCTTCTTGTGCTTGGAGGTGGAAAGATTGGTGGAAACAGGGCCGCGACGTGAATGCTCTTTCCTTGACCCCATACATCTCCCAATCTACTTAGATGTAGCCATTGTACCTATTTTGTAATCTGCACTTTCTCTGGGACAATAACATTCTATTTTGCAGTCCTTTTTTCAATTTATTTGCACTATAGTCATAAATGGTATAATTGTACATGTATAATTTGCCTTGATATATAACCATATAACAATTACATCACGGAAACAGGCCATCTCGGCCCTACAAGTCCGTGCTGAACAATTATTTTCCCCTAGTCCCATCTACCTGCACTCAGACCATAACCCTCCATTCCTTTCCCATCCATATACCTATCCAATTTATTTTTAAATGATAAAATCGAAATAGTATGCAAAACAATGATTTTCAATGTATCTTGGTACGTGTAACAAAATAATCTAGATACTAATACCAAGACTCTATTTTGAGGAAACTATAGGTTATCTAAATGGATGCAGAGACCCTTTAACTAATGTGTTAATCTCAATGTTCTTCTTTTGCTATCAAGGTATTTAAATTGGCAGATCACTTCTTCGAAAACAAAATTTAGCTTGTATTTATCTTTGGGTTGAGAAGGAAATGCTAAATGATTAAATAACTCACACCTTTTGTTTTTTGATAGAGACCTCTTCTGCATGTGCACAGGTCTAATCATGACAAAAAAAAATCTGACAGTTACCAGAGTGTCAAGGCTTGAGATGAAATGCCAGCAACATCAGAGAGGTGTACTCATTTTTGCCAAATTTTCATCTGTGCCTCTGGTAACTTCAATAACAGATATCAATTATACAACATAAACAAGCAAAGCAAGATAACTATGCAGAGCCATAATGACAAACTCCACCACACAAATGTGTTCCAAGAAAATGAAACTTATTTGTACATGATCTTGCAGAGGGAGATTTTTATCTGGCACCAATGAGTTATATCCTTATCAACACATTTTCTTATCTATGAAAAGCCAGCTCTGTACTTCTGCACTAATAAATGATGATTTGTCATCAAGACCACTATAGCTAGGTAGAAGATCAGCCATGATCTTGATGAATGGCAGAGAAGGCTCGAAAGGCCAGATGATCTTTTCCTCTTCCTATTTCTATTATTTTGTTTTCAATATGGTTCAATACTTTGTGATCTCATCATTCAGTGATTGACACTTTGTGCTGACTGAAAGCTTTCTTTTACTGAAGAATCTATAACAAAATATACAATCCTGGAAAATCTCAGCTGGTCAGGCAGCATCTGTAGTGGGAAATGGACAGATAGCATTTCAGGTTGGGATCCTTCTTTGGAATGATGAGAGAGAGGAGAGAACTGAGGGAAATGGATATAGGTAGGACAAAGCCTGGCAAATGACTCATAGTCTGAAGAAGGCTCCTGTCCTATGTCTCCAGAGTGGAGAACCAGTGAAATGGTATTTGTTGACTTGTTGTGGTTGCTGAGCAGAATCCCTGGATGATCCATGAAACTCATGGTCTGCTGAGGGCTGGAACTGTGGTGTTTAAGACTGGTGATCCAGTATCATACAAGAAATCCAGATAAACTTCCTGACAGTCACAAAGAGCACAAGAGACTTTGAGCTCACCTGGACAATAGACAATAGACAATAGGTGCAGGAGCAGGCCATTTGGCCCTTCGAGCCATCACCACCATTCAATGTGATCATGGCTGATTATCCCCAATCAGTACCCCGTTCCTGCCTTCTCCCCATATCCCCTGACTCCACTATCTTTAAGAGCCCTATCTAGCTCTCTCTTGAAAGTATCCAGAGAACCGGCCTCCAGCGCCCTCTGAGGCAGAGAATTCCACAGACTCACCACTCTCTGTGAGAAAAAGGGTTTTCTCATCTCTGTTCTAAATGGCTTACCCATTATTCTTAAACTGTGCCCCCTTGTTCTGGACTCCCCCAACATCGGGAACATGTTTCCTGCCTCTAGCATGTCCAAACCCTTAATAATCTTATATGTTTCAATAAGATGCCCTCTCATCCTTCTAAGCTCCAGAGTAAACTCCACTAGGGGCGTCGCATTGAAGGCAGCCTCTGCCTACAGCCTGTTTGTTTTTCAATTTTTAAAACATTTTTAGTTAGTTTAAAGTTTGTTTTGGGGGAAACTTACATGTTTCTATGTGGGGAGGGAGCAGGGTAAGGGGGAAACTGTTTCCCAGTCGCTTCCTGGTGGGGACGCGACTATTCTCCGAGTCGCATCCTCGCCCCCTCCTCGCGGCCTACCAGCTGGATTGACATGGCCTTTCCTGCCGGTGACTGGGAACCGTACCAGAGCTACAACAGCAGCGGCGCAGCGCTGGAGCCACCGCGGAGCGGGCGATGCCTACCTGGATTGGCGTTTGGAGCTCCGGAGCATTGGGCCGCTGCTCCAACATCACTGGGCTGTGGATTGTGGAGCTACCAGCGCAGCCGGCACTGAGTCCTGGGGCCCTTTGCCGAGGTCCGCCAGCGTTGCATCTCCACCCAGCGCGGCCTGCGGACTTTGGGAGCCACGGACTCCGGTAGGAGGTGCCCGACTCGGATATCCAGGCCGCTGAGGAGGTCCTCCAGTCTCGAGCGGGCCTGAACATCACGCCACCCATAGCGGCGACAGCGGAGGGCTCGGGGAGGGCACAGGTGAACATCAGGAACATTAGAGGAAGATGACTGACTTTTGGTGCCTTCCCTCACAGTGGGAAACTTTTGATTCTGCTGTTTAGGGATGTTTTATGTTGAACTCTATTGTGTTTTGTGTTCTTTATTTTTATTGAATAGCTGTATGGTGATCACATTTCACTTTGCCAACTGGCACATGTGACAAATAAATGTATCTTGTATCTTGTATACAAGCCAGCTGCATCATTCACTCAGCATAAGACAGTCCCACCATTCCGGGAATAAAGTTTCTGAACCAATGCTGCACTACCACAATACCAAGAATGCCCTTCCTCAAATTAAGGGACCAAAACTGCACACAATACTCCAGATATGGTCTCACTAGGGCCCTATACAACTTCAGAAGGACCACACTTGCTGCTATACTCAACTCCTCTTGTTATAAAGGCCAACATGCCATTCGCGTTCTTCACTGACTGCTGTACCTGCATGCTTACTTTCATTGACTAATGAACAAGGACCCCCAGATCCCGTTGTACTTCCCTTTTTCCCAACGACACCATTTAGATAGTAATCTACCTTCCTGTTTTTGCTACCAAAGTGGATATCCTCACATTTATCTACATTAAACTGCATCTGCCATGCATCTGCCCACTCCCCCAACCTGTCCAAGACACACTGCATTCTCATAGCATCCCCTCACAGATCACACTGGCATCCAGCTTTGTGTCATCTCAAATTTGCTAATGTTACTTTGAATCCCCTTCATCTAAATCATTAATATATATTGTAAATAGCTGTGGTCCCAGTACCGAGCCTTATGGTACTCCACTAGTCACTGCCTGCCATTCTGAAAGGGATTCGTTTATCCCTACTCATTGTTTCCTGTCTGCCAACCAAATTTCTATCCATGTCAGCACTTTCCCCCAGTACCATGTGCCCTAATTTTGCCCACTAATCTCCTATGTGGGACCTTGTCAAATGCTTTCTTAAAGTCCAGGTACACTACATCCACTGGTTCTCCCTCGTCCATTTTCCTCGTTACATCCTCAAAAAATTCCAGATGATTAGTCAAGCATGATTTCCCCTTTGTAATTCCATGCTGACTCAGACCGATCCTGTTACTGCTATCCAAATGTGTTGCTATTTCATCTTTTATAATTGACTCCAGCATCTTCCCCACCACTGATGTCAGGCTAACTGGTCTATAATTCGGATATAGCGGATAAAAACAGACTGGACAAGCTAATCAGGAAGGCCGGCTCAGTGGTCGGGGCTGAGCAACGAACGGTCCAGCAGGTGGCAGAGGCCAGAACTCTGAACAAATTAGGTTCTATAATGACCAACCCCACTCACCCACTCCATGCCCTGAAGGTGATCAAGAGCAGCATCTTCAGTCAGAGGCTGATTGCACCAATGTGCAAAACTGAGAGACATAGGAAGTCCTGTTTACCAGCTGCTATAAGATTATATAATGCGCATAAATAACTGCACTTTTTTTTAAATTAATTGTATTTTAACTTGTATTTTAACTTGTATTTTAACTTGTTAAGTATGGAAGCCATTTGAGGAAATGTGTGGTGTTATGTCTGTCTTGAAGCTGTTGTGGCACTGTAATTTCCTGAAAAGGATTATTAAAGGTATAATCTAATCTAATCTAATCTAATTCCCTGTTTTCTCTCTCCCGCCTTTCTTAAAAAGTGGGATTACATTAGCTACCCTCCAATCCGCAGGTACTGATCCTGAATCTATAGAACATTGGAAAATGATCACCAATGCGCCCACAATTTCTAGAGCCACTTCCTTAAGTACCCTGGGATGCAGAACATCAGGCCCAGGGGATTTATCAGCCTTCAGTCCCATCAGTCTGCGCAGCACCATTTCCTGCCTAATGTGGATTTCCTTCAGTTCCTCCGTCACCCCAGATCCTCTGGCCACTAGTATATCAGGAAGATTGTTTGTGTCCTACTTAGTGAAGACGGATCCAAAGTTGCAGTTGGAGGTGGATGATCGACAGTTGTGGCCGACCTTCCACTGCCACCTACAAGGTGAAACCGGTAGCATGTTTTGCAATGGTGTATCACTTTACAAGTTAGCTCAACACATTTTATGCAGAGGGAGAATAATGACACACCTACTTAAACTCTCTCAGGCCTCCAACAACCCTGCAATCTCACTCTGAGGCTGATGTCAGGACATTGTTCAAGAGTGTGAATCTATTAAAAGTGTCCTGCCCAGATGGTGTGCCTCGATGAGTACTCTAGTCCTTTTTCAGACAAACTAGCCGTTGAATGCAAGGACATTTACAAGCTCTCTCTTCTGAGTTTCTGAAGTTTCACCTCGGATAAAACGTTATCCATTGTACACATAGCCAGGATGAACATAGAGACATGCCTCAATGGCTACCGTCACTTACATCCACTACAATAAAGTACTTTACAAAAGTAATGGCTGATATCAGAGGCAAAAAAGTATGTGAAGGACAATGAACATATGACACTTTAAAGTAAAAGAAACCTAATGATTATGTCATTATTGATATTAAACCTTGAATGTAGGATTGATTGTATCCGATCAGTTTCATGGAAACAGGACACACACAGCACAATGTTTTTGTTTAATAATAACAGGGAAACTAATTTTACTGTTAAAGAGATCAAAGATAAACCAAAGGTAGACAAAAAAGCTGGAGAAACTCAGCAGGTGAGGCAGCATCTATGGAGCAAAGGAATATGCGGCATTTCGGGTCGAGACCCTTCTTCAGCCTTCAGGATACTAGGGGGTGACTTATATTTTGATCTCATGGCACAAAGTGAATGCTTTGGAAGTGGCAGCGCTGTTAACAGCTGCGGCTCGCCTGCAGTCCGTCTGTTTTACTTTTTTTGTTTTTGTTTTCTTTGTCCTGTTTTAGTTAATTTTGGTTTATTTGGTTGTGTGTGTGTGTGTGTGGGGGGTGAAACATGTTTTCTGTCTCTTCCTTTGGGGAAATGCGACTTTTTCTTGTCGTATCCCCCTTCTCTGCCTCCGTCTGTGCTGAGGCCTAATGGTGGAGCTGGCGGCCTCCAACTGCAACCGACCTCGAGGCTCCGGAGGCAGAGCCAGCCAGGACTAGGCTGGCTGACTTCGGGGCAGAGGCGGCGGCGGCCCGACTCGGAGCTGAGGCTGTGGGACGCGGAGCTGAATCGGCCCGACTCGGAGCTGAGGCTGCGGGACTCGGAGCTGAGGCAGCGGGACTCGGAGCTGAGGCGGCGGGACTCAGAGCTGAGGCGGCGGGACTTGGAGCTGAGGCGGCGGCGGCTCGACTCGTTGAGGCGGCGTTCCAGCTTTCGGCAGCGGCCCGACTCGGAGCTGAGGCTGCGTTCCGGCAGCGGCCCGACTCGCTGAGGTGGTGTTCCAGCTTTTGGCAGCGGCCCGACTCGGAGTTGAGGCGGTGGCAGCCCGAATCGGAGCGGAGGTGGCGTTCCGGATTTCGGTAGCGGCCCGACTCGGAGCTGAGGCGGTGGCAGCCCGACTCGCTGAGGTGGGGTTCCGGCTTTCGGCAGCGGCCCGAATCGGAGCTGCGGCGGCGGCAGTGACATCACTTCGGAGGTTCGGGAGCTCGCAGGTTACAGGTTGGTTACCTGTTTCCGGAGCTCCCGCAACTACAGCTGTGTCCGCTGGACTGGAGGATGGCATCTTCGGCCTGGATCACCTCAGCGCAGAGGGAGAACAAGGAGAGAAGAGACGGAGACTAAGACATTTGCCTCCATCACAGTGAGGAGGTGCTTGGTGAACTCACTGTGGTGGATGTTAATTTGTATTTATTGTATGTTTTGTTATTTATTATTATTGTGTATGACTGCAGGCAACAATATTTCGTTCAGACCGAAAGGTCTGAATGACAATAAAGGAATCTAATCTAATGCTAGGTGGACACTAATCCCACAAACTTCCAAGAATATTGATCATTATTACTGATGCACTCGCTCCCTGCCTAGTGTGGAATATCCATGCAGTCATTCAACCCACACTGCAAAAACCTGCCGAGGCTTGAACTCGAAATTAAGAACAGAAAACAAAATCAGCAGGTCAGGCTGCACCTTTAGACATCAAAGATGCAGCACAGAAATAAGTATTTCGGCCCACCGAGCCCGCACTGACCAGAGATCACCCCATACACTAACACTATCCTACACAAAAGGGACAATTTTACAACTTACTGAAGCCAATTAACCCATAAACCTGTATGCTTTTGAAATATAGGAGGAAACTGGTGCACCCAAAGAACGTACAAATGCTGTGCAGACAGAGCCCTTAGTCAGGATTTAACCCGGGTCACTGGCGCTGTAAGGCAGCAACTGTGCCACTGTGTCGACCTATGGAGAGAGAATATGACTGACTAGAAACATATCTCCAGAGACCTTCTGAATTGCTCCAATATTTTCTGTTGTTATTACAATATTGTAACCTGTTACACTATGCTTCTTGTGTGGACAAATAGAAACATAGAAACATAGAAAATAGGTGCAGGAGTAGGCCATTCAGCCCTTCGAGCCTGCACCGCCATTCAATATGATCATGGCTGATCACCCAACTCAGTATCCTGTATCTGCCTTCTCTCCATACCCCCTGATCCCTTTAGCCACAAGGGCAACATCTAACTCCCTCTTAAATATAGCCAATGAACTGGCCTCAACTACCTTCTGTGGCAGAGAATTCCACAGATTCACCACTCTCTGTGTGAAAAATGTTTTTCTTATCTCGATTCAAATAAATTGAATCCTTCTTACAAATAGGAACAAGTTCAATTAAGGGCCTGTCCCACGAGCATGCGACTCCATGCGGGAAGCGCGACCTAATGGGCCGGTCCCACCAGCATGCGCCTGCATGCGGTAAGCGCGAACAAACCAGAAATGGGGGCCGCGCGGAGGTCGAGTGAGTGACATGAAGTTCGAGCGAAGTTCGTGTGTGACGTACGGCGTCGAGGCGGCTGCGGGCTGGCAGGCCGTTGCCGCACGGAATTTTTAAACACGGTCTGTTTTTCGGTGCCCCACGCGATGTCGGGACCAGCTCCGCATAACTCCATACGGCTCCGGCGATCGAAGTGGGACAGGCCCCGCAAGGCTGTACGGCTCAAGCGACCACGTTAGGTCGCGCTTGTCGCATGCAGGCGCATGCCGGTGGGACCGGCCCTTTAGGCCACGCTTGCCGCATGGAGGCCCATGCCCCTTTACTGATTCCCCTTCAGCAACCCTGCACCTCTTCGTATGAAATCGTATAACCCCCTGATATTTCTGGCTGCAGTAACCAATAGATGCAAACTCTGGTGCTGGGCTCATATGCACAGTGGATACAACACCAGACAGGAGTGCACTAATTAGGATTTGCAGCTTCAGATTTGAAAAGCTTGTGTTTGGTTGTTTGCATGCAGGTTAAGATTATATCCCAGCACTGCGAATCTTCATAAATTTCGCAAATTTTTGGATATTCTGAGCGATGCCCGCAATTTCCCGGAATAGGATCTCTTGATTAGTGCAGACCTATGAGGCCACATATGCAATTATCATTTTAGAGGAGGAATGGCTTGAATTTATATCCAATCTCTCACAGCCTTAGGATATCATAAAGTGCTATACCACCAATGAAATACTTTCTTGAAGTGTAGTCATTGTTGTAATATAGGAAATAAGCAACGTTTACTCAATCCAGCTCCCAGGCTGCAATGATAAGATGATTTATTTAAATTACATTGGTTGTGAGATGAATGTTAGCCAAAGCACCAGGGATAACTCTTCTGCCTTTAAAAAAAGTTTTTTTTGACCACCTGTATAGTATAGATAAGGGCAGCATGGTGGCGCAGTTGGTAGAGCTTCAGCCTCACACCACAGGAGACCCAGGTTCGATCCTGACTTCAGGTGCGTGTCTATTTAGAGGTTGCATGTTCTGCCTATGATCACATGAATTTCCTCTGGTTTCCTCCTATATCCCAAAGACGTTTGTGTTTGTAGGTTAATTGGCCTCTGTAAGTGTAAATTAGTGTGTAGGGAGTAAATGAGCAAGTGGGATAACATGAAACTAGTATGATTGCATGATCAATGGTATGTGGGCCGAAGGATCTGTTTCCATGCTGTGTCTTTTAATTCATAATGAATGTGCATGGACATGTACAAAATACCCAGATCTGTCACAGCTTCACTTTCCAAATATTGTTTTTTAAACATAAATTATGGTCTGTTTCATATTATATTAATTAAACTAAACTCATTGCAGATGACTCAAAGTTGTTTCCTAATTAATGTAGGTCCAGAACTAGGAGGAACGATGATGGTAGATGAATAGAAATTGCAGGAAGTACTTCCTGAAATTAGTCATGACTGCTGAAACACTAAAGGGGTAAATGATCAGAAAGATAACAAGGAAACTCAGATTTTCAATTCCAATGAGATAAAGTCCTCTGGATTCTATTCCTCAAGTAATCATACTGGAAATTTTAAATTAATTATATTTCCATCTGCAGTCGACCATTTAAAAAGTTTTGACATGTCAGTGTTATTTTAGCCTTATTAGTTACACAGTTTTAATGGAGGATTTAATCTTCTCCATCAATACCATGTAGTTTTCCACCCAAATCCTAAACAGATGTTGGTTCCGAATCTTTGCTTTTGAATTGAAGATATAGCCATCATATTGACTGCTTTAGTTTGAAATTCAATTCAGAAATTGATTCCTTGTTTGGTACAAAAAATCTTGACAGTCTCTTGAAGCATTAAACTTGAAATTTGCAATCCATTATACAAAATATATACCTTATTGATTTTGTATTTAAAATTCTCTTCAGTAATCTAAAGAGATGCATCATCTACTTTACATTTACCACTAGAAATATATCTTAATTGTTCCTAAACCTTTGAATCATCATTATTCCCATCTCTTCGGTTTTTCCCAATGTACTTACATCTTTTTCAAGGTAAAGCAAATCCAATTAAAATATGTTAAATATGACCCTCCCACATGTATATTACATATGATTTAAATAAAATGTTTTAGTATTTATATTAAGATACCCACCAGATTAAATTATTTGCAAATTGAAACTTTACACTGAAAAAACCTAATGTGGCCAAGGCAACTGCCTGGGGAAGCAATTAAGGGCCTGTCCCATTTAGGCAATATTTTAGGCCACTACAGGCGACTAGGCTGTCGTCACATGGTCGCCGGGGTGTCACCTGTATAGTCATGAGTAGTCTCCTCAGTCGCCCAAAGAGTCGTGGCGATTTTCTGGTTGGCGCTGGATTTTGAAATGTTTAAACATTTTCGGAGAGAGTGGGTTTGACGCCAATAAGCCTAGCTTGACTGATGTAGGTGCTGGCATATGTTATCGCCAGGATGATTTAGATTGTAGCCAGGATGATGTAGATTGTCACCAGGTGACTTAGGTTGTTGTCAGTGCTGACTTTGATTAATTCTATTGGCGACTACCTACGTCAACCTACGTCAGTCGGCGACAGGTACTGGTGACTGAATAGTCTTACGTTGTCTTCAGTTGTCTTCAGTTGTCTTCAGTTGTCGCTGATAGGTGGACATAGGTTGTCGTAGGTGGACGTCCTAATGGGTCTCCAGTTGTCGGTAGCTTGCCGTAGCTAGGCGTCGACTAAATGGTAGGTTGTTGTAGCTTGTCGTAGACATCATCGTAGGCATTAACGTAGGGGGGTCAGCGACCTGCTATGACTATGACAGTCGCAGGCAGTCGCCGAAAAAATTGCCGAAGTGGGATAGGCCCTTTACCTTCTGTCTTTAAGAGGGAGTTAGATGTGGCCCTTGTGGCTAAAGGGACCAGGTGGTATGGAGAGAAGGCAGGTATGGGATACTGAGTTGGATGATCAGCCATGATCATATTGAATGGCGGTGCAGGCTCGAAGGGCCGAATGGCCTACTCCTGCACCTATTTTCTATGTTTCTATGTCTTCAAAGACCATCATGAACTAATAGATAATAATAATAATAATAATAATAATAATAATAATAATAATAATAATAATAATAATAATAATAATAATAATAATAATAATAATAATAATAATAATATCTTTTATTGTCATTGCACATAAGCGCAACGAAATTTGGTATGCAGCTTCCAACCGATGTCATAACATAAATAACTAATAAAATTTGGATTTAGATATTGATATCCCGAGAACATGGATTGTAATAGAACAGTGAAACAGTCAAAACAGTTCAACAGACTAAAGTGCATATGTGTCAGTGCGACATGACCATCCAAGGGAGACAATCCAGGGGGGGTGGGGGGCACTCAGCAGGGCCGGTTCAGAGCCACTATAGCTCTGGGAATGAAGCTGTTCCTGAGTCTGGAGGTTCGGGCGTAGAAGGCCTTGTAACGTCTGCCGGAGGGAAGTAGTTTGAACAGTCCATTACAAGGGTGTGAGGAGTCTTTATGGATGCTGACGGCCTTCCTGAGGCACCGTGTGTGGTAGATGCCCTCCAAGGCTGGTAGCTGTGTCCGAATAATCCTCTGTGCTCTGTGGATGACGCGCTGAAGAGCTCTCCTCTCCGCCTCCGTGCAGCTGAGATACCACACAGAGATGCCATACGTTAATATGCTCTCTGTGGTGCAGCGGTAGAAGATTGTCAGCAGCTGTTGGGGCAGATCAGTCTTTTTTAATGTCCTCAGGAAGAACAGTCATTGCTGTGCCTTCTTGACCAGCGCAGCGGTGTTGGTGGACCATGTGAGGTCCTCTGAAATGTGTGCCCAGAAACTTAAAGCTGGACACTCTCTCCACACTTTCCCCGTAGATGGAGATTGGGGCGTATTCACCATTATAGGACCTCCTGAAGTCAATAATCAGCTCCTTGGTCTTGGAGGCGTTTAGTGACAAGTTGTTACATGTGCACCAGTCCGCAAGGTTTTGCACCTCCGCTCTGTATTTTGTTTCATCACCGTTGGTGATCAGCCCATTCACTGTTGTGTCGTCTGCAAACTTCACGATGGTGTTGGTGTCGAATGCAGGAACACAGTCGTGAGTGAAGAGGGAGTACACGGGGCTTAGTACACAGCCCTGTGGTGTGCCGGTGCTCAGGGTGATAGCGGAGGACAGGTGCGGGCCCAGTCTCACTGCCTGCGGTCGCTCCGTCAGAAAGTTCAAGATCCAATCACATATCAGCGAGCTGAGGCCTAGCTGGTGGAGTTTGGTGGTGAGCTTGGTGGGGATGACCGTATTGAATGCAGAGCTATAGTCAATGAAGAGCATCCTCACGTACGTGCCCTGTCTATCCAGGTGAGTCAGGACAGTGTGAAGAGCCAGAGAGATGGCATCCTCTGTTGATCTATTTGCCCTGTATGCAAATTGATGAGAGTCCAGTGAGGCAGGGATGCTGGATTTGATGTGGGAGAGGACCAGCCTTTCGAAGCACTTCATTGGTATTGGAGTTAGGGCAACCGGGCGGTAGTCATTCAGGTTGGTGACTTTAGACTTTTTCGGCACCGGCACTATGGTGGCTGTCTTCAGGCACTTGGGGACCGTTGCCAGAGATAGAGACAGATTAAAGATTCTCGTGACTACCTCCGCCAGCTGTACAGCACAGTCCTTTAGTACCCTTCCCTGGACTCCATCCGGGCCAGCAGCCTTGCGTGGATTGATCCTACACAGGGCGCACTGTACCTCCTGAGTGCTCAGTGATAAGACCTGTCCCTCCGCCATGGTCGGGGTTATTCCACTTCTGGTGGTGTTGCCAGTTTCAAAGCGGGCAAAGAAGGTGTTTAGTTCGTTGGCCAGTGTGATATCACCGTGGGGGCAGGCGGGGCTGCTCTTGTAGTCAGTGATGTCCCTGACACCGCCACATGTTGCATATCATTTTAATTCTCATTCCCAATCACACACTGACCTGTTTGTTTTTGACCTTCTCCATTGTTCAGGCGATTTGGAATCTCATATTCCATTAAGTAGTTTACAACACAATGGCACGAACAATGAATTTTCTAATTTCAAGTAAACCAGTCCTCATTGTTTTCCTCTCACACATAACTCACCTGTCTATCAGTGATTTTTTTTTTCTCTCATATCGTTCACCTTCCGTCATTTTTCCCTTCTCTCATCTGACTCCACCTACCATTCACCTACCAGTCTCTGTCCAACTTCTCCCTCAAACTGTTATGTACGAGCAATCTTTCCTCTTCCTTCTGAGTCCTGATGACATGTCTTGACCTGAAATATCACGTACATCTTTTGCCTCCACAAATACTGCTCGACCCACTGAATTCTTCCTCTTTTCTGTTTATCCTTGTTCACAACGATCACTATTAGTCAGAGATGTTGCTCAAATCTATATCCCAGAGCTCTGCCCAATTCGTTTTAAATGGACTAAATATGCACAAATTACATCCAGCTCAAATTCAGTTTCCAAGTGTTCAAAGGATGTTGACATGCACTAGAAGTTAGTCAGCCTCCACTGATGGTGGCCATGTGTGAGCTATTGTTTTTTTTGTGCAAGTTCATCATTATGCATGCTTTAACAGCTTTTAAATATTTTGTTTAATTCTCCTAGAAACTGTGAAGTGTTCGCGAATATAATTAGGCAATGCATTATGTTTTGATGTTATTTTCATAAAGTGAAAATCAGTTGCTTTTGTCTGCTGAACCCATTTGTTGTTAGTAATTGTTTCCCTTGACTATGTTGTGCAATATGTTTTAATTCACTCTGACGAAAATATTCTATAATTCTGCTTGATTGCCTTTGTTACATTAGGGGATAATTTAGATGTGGAAACTGGGCCAAAATAAGACTAATGTATTTTTAGCTTCAATTTGCACCCAGATTGCCAATTGTATCTAAGGCATAATGCTTAATGTTCGTATTTAAATCTCTTTATAAGCAATGTTCAACTGGCATTGAAGATCACTGAGTTGCAAGCTTAGTGGTATTCTTCTCCAAGATAATTTCTAAATCATTATCTATTAATGTAAATGTGTTCAATTATCCAATGTAATTGATAAGTGAACACAAATGAGGATTACATTTCTAAATCTTCACACACCTTAAAGCATTTGAATGCCACTTGCTTTCATTAAAAAATAACTAAACAATGAGCCACGGTATTCCATTGCATGTTCCTGTCTTAATATTAAGAAGGAAGAAAAATAATTATTGGTAATAGTAAACAAAGAGAGAAAGACCAGATTCAGAAACATTTTAATGCCTCATTAAGAGGCAAGCCAGGATAACATTTATCCTAGGATCTTAAAAGATTCAAAAGAGGATGTAGAACAGACTCTAGCTATAATTCTCCAATGTACTCTGGCTACAGGGATGCTGCAGAGAATCGGACATCTGTTGATGTGGCATTACTGTTCCCAAAGAAAGATATGGAATAGAACAAGTAGGTACAGGGCAGTCAATCAGATATCGGTACAGGGTATAAAGGAACATGAACACCTCGGCTTCACAATCACCCCAAGGCATCCGGGAAGAATCGGGCCAGTCAACTTGGCAGACCTCGACTTCGCTGATGACATCATCCTGTTGTCAGACCAGATTAAGGAGGCACCGGAGCTGCTCGGCAAAGTCGAGACGGAGTGTGAGAAAGTGGGCCTCCACCTCAATGTCAAGAAGATGGAGTACATGGCGTTCAATGTTGGTGATCATGAGCCGCTCAAGACCAGTAACGGTGCATCTATCAAGAAAGTGGAGGAGTTCAAGTACCTGGGAGCAAGGATGTAGAGCTCGGAGGTCCGTAAAGCACTCGCATGGATAGCCCTCAATAACATGGGGAAAATCTGGACGTCTTGGATGTCTAAGGTTCTCAAACTGAGATTCTTCCAGGCCATAGATACCATATTATTGTATGGGTGTGAGGCATGGACTCTCACTTGAGCACTGTCCAAGTCTCTGGATGGTACCTACACCCGAATGCTCAGAAAAGTTCAAAATGTCAGTTGGAGGGACCACATCATCAACGCCCAGCTCTATGGGGAGATTCCACCTCTGACTGAGAAGATCAGGTTGAGAAGGATGAGGCTCGCTGGTCACTGCCACCGCCACCCAGAAATGCCATCAAACAAGGTTGTGCTGTGGGATCCCACCCATGGAAGATGTAACCCGGGACGGCCAATCAAGACGATGCTGAAGATGTTGATGGAAAGCGCATGTGTAGAGACAAAAGAGGAGCTTGCCAGCTGCATGGAGGACAGAGATGTGTGGTGCGTCCGTCATCGTGCCCGTCGAAAACCAGCACCATTGCATCGCTAAAAGTAAGATGATGATTCATGGAAGTTTTGAAAATATCAAACTTCAGTCCATTGCTGTCTTCTTTAACAGGATTTACTATTGATAAAATCACCAAGTTTATCAATAACAATATTGCAAATTGTCCTGTGCATGCTTAGCTAACTGATATATTTAACTTACTATTTTCACTGTTTGGCTTACTTTGATCACTGTCAACTCAAGTGTAATCTGTGCTCTCTCCATGCCAACTCCTTCAATTCATTTCCATATTATTGCAAGTACTGAAGCCAGCCGTGGTCAGAATCCTCATTATTATGGAAAGTGTGCAATATAAGTGATTTCATTGGACCCAATTTTGATTTTCATGGAATATATTGCCCTAAATTTTCAGCTAATTCCCTGGGAAGAATGCCAGGAAAGATATGGTAGCTGCCTTTCTTAGGATGGCCTAACACTTTTTATTCATTTTAACATATAGATTTAAATTCTATTTCTCTGGTATTATACTTCACAGCCAGTAATATTAATGTTTATTGGCACCAAATGAGCCTCAAAGCTCAAGATCATTTCAGTCCCAAATTATATTTAAACTTAATATCTGATTTTAACTTATCTGAGCTGCTGTGATCCTTGTAGGTAATCTATGTTGAAAATTTATGTTTTATTTTAAATGTATTTGTTTCAAAGAACTCCCCTCCTTTTCTAAGAGCTCTCTTCTATCAATTGCCCGCAAGCCTTCTTCATGCTTCAATTTAAAAGTTTAATTTTAAATATATTTGTTTCATCTGCTTTTTATAAGTTTTATTGAAGTTTCCGTGTGCCCCCAGCTGCCTACTAATTTCTGAGCCATCACCATGTCCCACATTTCGCACTGTCACCAAAGGAATTCTGGCTCCTCGCTCATCTACACCACCTGCCTCTTCCTAGCTTCCCATAACTTCAGTATTAAATGATCCTTCTGTTGATCTGGAGTCAACCATCCATGCAACTGCACCAGCGATCCAAGGGTTTAAGCATTTGATACATTATAAATGAAACCATGTAATTTGTCTTTCCTTTTGGTTGCTGCTGGTGTTCCAGCTATCTGACAATTGATATAATTTCTGTACACCCAAATAATTCCATATAAAGGGATGTTACATACATATAAATCAATGTTTCTGTTTCAAGCTATGTTCTAAGCATGTTTGAAGTACCAATCACATTTCATGATTGAGTTGTGTCTTTTTTCCACTATTGTTTGCCCATATTGTTCCTAATCGACCAATTAACTTTTTTTGCATTACAATAACCTTTTAATTTTTTTTTTTTTAATACTATCCTTTCATTCTCTTGCGATCTTTTACTTTCCCTGTTGCTGTTTCCCATTGTCACTCATCTACTTCTTATTCCAGTCCCCTCCTATTATCTTTCCTATTTGCCATGCCCATTCATTTTACCTTCAACACTTGACACCACTAAAGTCAAGACATGCCAATCACCCATTCGCCAAAGTACTTTGCTTACTTAACAATTGTGCCCTGATATCAGTTTGTCACACTGCACTGAACTTTAGTTATCAAAGGCCTTACAGAGTCCAGTGTAGCTAATTTTAGAATTATGTATTTCTTATTATCCTTCAGAGGTGGCTTCTCAATAAATTGCTGCTCCAATGCCCACTTTTTGCTGTACATTAATTTTAAGTTGTAGAAAATCATTAGACATATTCTTCATGAATAATGGCCCTTTCTAATGGTCCATGCATGATGTCAACTAATTCTGGAATTAACCAAGCCAATTCAGGGAACATTATGACGATTTAAAAGATTAACCCAGTAAGAGCAAAGGAGACTGTGGAAAAATAGAATTGAAAGAGAAAAATAAAAGGAGAGGAGTAAAAGAGCTTTTTCATTGTACCTTGATACACGTGACATTAAACTAAACTAAAATAAAAGAGCCTAGAAATGTAATCATGAAATATGATTGGTAATTTATACCATGCATAGAAGACAACATGAAATTGTATAATTGATTTCCATGCTTATGGAACTGGCTGGGTGCACAGCAGTGTTATCAATTAGCAAGCAAGTACCAGCAGCAATCAAAAAGGATAGACAGATCATGTACACTGATCAACATGAGCAGAACATCTATACCACAAAACCCCTTCCTTAGCAAGGAGCCTTAACTGCAAGAAGCATTTCCAATTGCTGCAGGAAATTAAATCAGTTTTTTAGCCCTATGAGACGGCTATGACTAATTTTATGCAGAACAAATATCAAAATCAAAAGTATCTTCCAGGGTTAAACAAAGGGAGAGAGTGGAAGAAATTCATCTATACATCTTGACCTCCAGTATCGGTTAGCCTCGGGATGCCATTGGTTGTAGCTATAGCCAGAGGGAAATTAAACAGATGATCCAGCTCGGCTTCCACCTGAGATCCCTATCGTTATTGGAACCAGACGCCAACCAATTTGATTAATTCCACGGGAAATCAAGTAATAGCTGAGAAAACTATTACTTGATTTCACGTGGAATTAATCAAATACAGCATACAGCAAATACAGCATACAGCAAATACAGCATACAGCATACAGCAAAACTACAGGATCAAGAACGTCCCACAGTGAAGACCTTGCTGTGCCTCTAGTCCTGTTGCTCAAGTACATTTACTCTGGCATGAACCCAATAATGTGGAATATTTTTCAGAAATATTCTATTCAAAAAAGCAGAATCAATATATTCCAGCTAATTCCCGTGCGTTTACACGGCTCTCAATCATCTGCAAAATTATAGAAGCCATCATCAACAGTGCAATAAAATGACACTTGCTCACCAATGCCCTACTAACCAATGTCCAGATTGAGATTTACCTGACCTCATCGCAGCCTGGTCCAAACAAGAAGCAAAGAGCTGAATTCTAGATGTAAGATAAGAGTGACTACAAAGCAGCGCTTAATTGAGTGCGGTATTAGGCACCATACTAAAACTGAGGCCAATGGGTATCAATGGAAAAAGATTCCTTCTATAAATGAAAGTTTTTTTGTTGTCAGACCTCAATCATCACAGGCTAGGGCCTTGGTGAAGGAGTTGTTTGAGGATTCCTTTGATGACAAAGTCGAAGTAAGGATGTTTACTGATGATTATGCATTATTTAGTTTCATTACCAATTGCCCAATAAATGAAACAATCCATGTCTGCATTCAGACAAAACCTGGACAGACACAAAAATGAAGTGATAAATGGCTATAAACACTTGCACTAAAAACAGCAGACAATGATCACTACCAAGAGAGAGTCCAACCAGCTATGCTCAACATTCAGCAGTGATGTCATCGTACAATCGCACACCATTAATATTCTGGAGCATATCATCGAAGCTCATCTCGACGAGATACATAAACATTATGGCTGCAGGGATTGGCCAGTGACATGTATTATATGACACTTATAGACTTACCACATGGCATACATGTGATGGATTATTCTTCACTTATTTTGATGAGACAGCATTAACAACTTCAAGATGTTCAACGCCATCCAGAACAAACATTCCACTTCAATGGCACCCACCAAATATCCTCACATTTATACTCTTCATCTATGGCCTGGAGAGGCGGCAAAGTATGGCATCTATAAAATGTTTCATTTCACAACACAGTCTATACCAACAATACCTCCTGAACCCAAGACCTCTTATTTAAGAAGAAAACTTTAGTGGTTGCAAAGATAGACATCAACATCTGTAGGTTTCTCTCCAAGTCGCAAACCATTCTGATTTGAAAATATCTCATCACTGGCATTAAATCCTGAAAATCCGTATCCAGTAGGACAGTGTGGGTACCTTCACAAAAAGTACAGTAGCAGTTCAAGAAGGTTGGCCATAACAAACTTTACAAAGTCAATTATTGATTACCAATAACTGCTAATCTTACACATATCCCAGAAGATATATATATATTTTTAAATTCAGATCAACTTTGAAATAAGCATCAGCATGATGGTTAAAAAAGGAACTGCAGATGCTGGAAAATCAAAGGTAGACAAAAATGCTGGAGAAACTCAGCGGGTGAGGCAGCATCTATGGAGCGAAGGAAATAGGCAATGTTTCGGGATGAAACCCTTCTTCAGACTGATGTGAAGGCGGGTGGGGGGGGGGGGGGCGGAAAGAAGGACCGTAGCTGGTGGCATATTTCAATAAGAATGTACTTAGAAAATACAAGCATTTCAAGAATTGTTCCTCACTGATGATGTGGTAGTGGAATTGCTCCCTGAACACATGATGTATTTGGCCTCTTGCTGAGGGTCTTCTAACCACCCTTATTCTCCTTACCCATACAGCTTATTGTGATTTGTGTGGCATTTTCCCAATCTTGCTCTGTATCAAGGGGAATGTTTTAAAATGCACCCATATCTGAGAGTTACTGTTTTATGTACAACCTTTGCTCAGCAAAGGTCCTTCAAAATATGTTGCACCAACCCTTTGGTCTCGCTCAGCTTCATATCTATCTATCTATCTATCTATCTATCTATCTATCTATCTATCTATCTATCTATCTATCTATCTATCTATCTATCTATCTATCTATCTATCTATCTATCTATCTATCTATCTATCTATCTATCTATCTATCTATCTATCTTCTTATACTCTTTCGGTTTGCATTGTTTTTATTCGTGCAAAAACGGTACACAATAGTGCTGTTTTTTCGCCACCCTACTCGCCATTCTGCTGTGCTGCAAGTGCAACACATTTTGATCCGATCGGTGGTATAATACAAAAGTTATTAACGTTTAAAAATCATAAAAACTGCGCAATGCACAGCTAACAATGAATGACTTGTGGAGGAAGGAAATGCTTATGCTGCTTTTTATGGAGGGAAGGTGGGAGTGACTGAGGGTAGATGCAGGAGAGGGAAGGAGAGGTGAGGGAGGGACTAGGGGAGGGGAGAGGAAAGAGGAAAGATCCTGGGGAGGGGAGGGGGATAGGGGGTTGTGGGGAAGGGGAAGGGGGAAAGGGGCAGGAAGGGAGGGGGGAAAGGCAGGGGGATAAGGGAAGGAGGGTGGGAAGGGAGGGGGGGAGTGGGGAAGGGCGTGGGGAAGGGTGTGTGGGCGGGGGAGAGGGTGGGAGGGGGCGGGGAGGGCGAGGGTGGGAGGGCGTAGGGGTGGTGGGGGGGTGAGGGCAAGAGGGGGATCAGTGGCATCATAACGGGAACCCGTCAGCCGCGTCAGGAGGGTGAGAGTGGGAAGGATATGGGGGGGAAAAGGGGGAAGGGGAAGGAGAGGGGGGAAGGAGGGCGGGAATGACAGGAGGGAAGGGGAAGGAGAGGTGCGAAGGAGGGGATGGAAGGGTGGAAGGAGAAGGGGGAAGGGGGGGAAGGAGGGGTGGGGATGGGTAGAGGGGTGAAGGAAGGGAGAGGGGTGGAAGAAGTGGGAGGCGGGGAGGGGGGAAGGAGGAGGGGGAAGTGAGGAGGGAGGGGGGTGAAGGGCAGTGGGAAGGGGAAGGGCGGGGGGAGGAAGGGTGAGTGGAGGGGAAGGGCAATGGGGGAGTTGGGGGGGGGTGAGGGGAAGTGGGGGGATCAGTGGCATCACAACGGGAACCCATTAGCCATGTCATAGAAACATAGAAACATAGAAAATAGGTGCAGGAAAATAGGTGCAGGAGGAGGCCGTTCGGCCCTTCGAGCCAGCACTGCCATTCATTGTGATCATGGCTGATCGTCCCCAATCAATAACCCGTGCCTACCTTCTCCCCATAACCCTTGATTCCACTGGCCCCTAGAGCTCTATCTAACTCTCTCTTAAATCCATCCAGTGACTTGGCCTCCACTGCCCTCTGTGGCAGGGAATTCCGTAAATTCTCAACTCTCTGGGTGAAAATGTTTCTCACCTCAGTCTGAAATGACCTCCCCTTTATTCTAAGACTGCTGCCCCTGGTTCTGGACTCGCCCAACATTGGGAACATTTTCTTGCATCTAGCTTGTTCAGTCCTTTTATAATTTTATATGTTTCTATAAGATGCCCCCTCATCCTTCTAAACTCCAGTGAATACAAGCCTAGTCTTTTCAATCTTTCCTCATATGAGGGTCCCGCCATCTCAGGGATCAATCTCGTGAACATGCGCTGCACTGCCTCAATCACAAGGATGTCCTTCCTCAAATTAGGAGACCAAAACTGTACACAATACATAGAAACATAGAAACATAGAACATAGGTGCAGGAGTAGGCCATTCGGCCCCTCGAGCCTGCACTGCCATTCAATATGATCATGGCTGATCATCCAACTCAGTATCCCGTACCTGCTTTCTCTCCATACCCTCTGATCCCTTTAGCCACAAGGGCCACATCTAACTCCCTCTTAAATATAGCCAATGAGCTGGCCTCAACTACCTTCTGTGGCAGAGAGTTCCAGAGATTCACCACTCTTTGTGTGAAAAATGTTTTTCTCATCTCGGTCCTAAAGGATTTCCCTTCTATCCTTAAGCTGTGACCCCTTGTCCTGGACTTCCCCAACATCGGGAACAATCTTCCTGCATCTAGCCTGTCCAACCCCTTAAGAATTTTGTAAGTTTCTATAAGATCCCCCCTCAATCTCCTAAATTATAGCGAGTACAAGCCAAGTATCCAGTCTTTCCACATATGCAAGTCCTGACATCCCAGGAATCAGTCTGGTGAACCTTCTGTGCACTCCCTCTATGGCAATAATGTCCTTCCTCAGATTTGGAGACCAAAACTGTACGCAATACTCCAGGTGTGGTCTCACCAAGACCCTGTACAACTGCAGTAGAACCTCCCTGCTCCTATACTCAACTCCTTTTGCTATGAATGCTAACATACCATTCGCTTCTTCACTGCCTGCTGCACCTGCATGCCTACTTTCAATGACGGGTGTACCATGACACCCAGGTCTCGTTGCATCTCCCCTTTTCCTAATCGGCCACCATTTAGATAATAGTGTACTTTCCTGTTTTTGCCACCAAAGTGGATAACCTCACATTTATCCACATTATACTGCATCTGCCACGCATTAGCCCACTGGCCCAGCCTATCCAAGTTACCTTGCAGCCTCCTAGCATCCTCCTCACAGCTAACACTGCCCCCCAGATGTGGTCTCACCAGAGCCCTATACAACTGCAGAAGAACCTCTTTACTCCTATACTGAAATCCTCTTGTTATATGGCCAACATTCCATTAGCTTTCTTCACTGCCTGCTGTACATATAAGCCAACTTAAAGTGACCAGTTTACAAGGACGCCCAGGTCTCACTGTACCGCCCCCTTACCTACCTAACCCCATTGAGATATTAATCTGCCCCCCTTGTTTTTGCTGCCAAAGTGGATAACCTCACATTTATCTATATTATACTGCCTTTGCCACGTCTCTGCCCACTCACTCAACCTGTCCAAGTCACACTGCAACCTCCTAATATCCTCTTCACAGTTCACACTGCCATCTAGCTTTGTGTCATCCGCAAACTTGCTAGTGTTGCTCCTAATTCCCTCTTCCAAATCATTAATATATATGGTAAACAGTTGCGGCCCCAACACCGAGCCTTGCGGCCCTCCACTCGCCACTGCCTGCCAATCTGAAAAGGGCCCGTTCACTCCAACTCTTTGCTCTGCCAACCAATTTTCTATCCATGTCAACACCCTACCCTCAATACCATGTGCTCTAATTTTAATCACCAGTCTCCCGTGTGGGACCTCATCAAAGGCTTTCTGAAAGTCGAGATACACTACATCCACTGGCACCCCTTCATCCATTTTATATGTCACATCCTCAAAAAATTCCAGAAGATTAGTCAAGCATGATTTCCCTTTCATAAATCCATGTTGACTTGGACTAATCCTTTTACTGCTATCCTAATGCCCCATTATTACCTCTTTAATAATTGACCATCATCTTTCCCACCACTGAAGTCAGGTTAACTGGTCTGTAATTCCCCGTTTTCTCTCTCGCTCCTTTCTTGAAAAGTGGGATGACATTAGCTATCCTCCAATCCACAGGAACTGATCCTGAATCTATGAACATTCGAAAATGATCACCAATGCGCCCACTATTTCTAGAGCCACCTCCCTGAGGACCCTGGGATGCAGACCATCAGGCCCAGGGGATTTATCATCCTTCAGTCCCATTAGCCTACCCAATACTATTTCTTGCCTAATGAAAATGTCTTTCAGTTCCTCTACCCCCTTAGATCCTCTGTCCTCCAGTACATCTGGAAGATTGTTTGTGTCTTCCTTAGTGAAGACAGATCCAAAGTACCTTTTCAACACTTCTGCCATTTCCATGCTGGCCATAATAATTTCACCCACATCTGCCTTCAAGGGACCCACATTTGACTTTGCTACTCTTTTCCCTTAACATATCGAAAGAAGCTTTTACTGTCCTTCTTTATATTCCTGGCCAGCTTCCATTCGTACTTCATTTTTTCAGTCCGTATTGCCCGTTTTGTTTCCTTCTGTGGTCCTATGAAAGTTTCCCAATCCTCTGGCTTCCAGCTACTCTTTGCTGTGTTATACATCTTTTATTTTAGTTTTATTCTATCCCTAACTTCTCTTGTCAGCCACGGTTGCCTCCTACTCCCCTTAGAATCTTTCTTCCTTTATGGAATGAAATGATCCTGTGTCTTCCTGATTATGCCCAGAAATTCCTGCCTTTGCTGTTCCACCGTCATTCCTGCTAGGATCCCTTTCCAGTCAACCTTGGCCAGCTCCCTCTCATGCCTTCATAGTCCCCTTTGTTCAACTGCATCACCGGCACTTCCGATTTAACCTTCTCCTTCTCTAATTGCAGATTAAAACTAATCATATTATGATCACTACCTCCAAGCGATTCCTTTACCTTGAGTTCCCTTATCATCTCTGGTTCATTGGACAACACTAAATCCAGAATTGCATTTTATCTGGTCGGCTCCATTACAAGCTGCTCTAAGAATCCATCTCGGAGGCATTCTACAAACTCTCTTTCTTGGGGTCCTGAACCAACCTAATTTTCCCAGTCTACCTACATATTGAAATCCCCCATCACCATAGTGGCATTACCTTTGTTACATGCCAGTTTTAACTCCTGCTGCAATTTACACGCTACATCCGGGCTACTATTTTGGGGTCTGTAGATAACACCAATTAGTGTCTTCTCACCTTTCACATCGATCCCTATTACACTTGGCCATATTCTCCTATCCCTTTGTGAGCTTCCTTTCCCGTTAATTCTGGGGTCATTAACCATCCCTTTACTCTCTTTCCCTTTAAATCCATCCTCGACTATCCCATTTGAAACCCCACCCCCCTTATTCAGTTTAAAACCACCCATGTAGCAGTGGCAAACCTGTCTGCCAGAATGCTGGTCCCCCATCTGTTAAGATGCAATCCGTCCCTTTTGTACAGTTCCCACTTACTCCAAAACAGATCCAAGTGATCTAAGAATCTAAATCCCTGCCCCCTGCATCAGGAGGGGGGGGGAGTGGGGGAGGAGGGGGGGAAGGGGGGTGGCGAGGATGGGGGAGCGGGGAGGGAGAGTGGGGGGTTTGGAGAAATGGGGAGAGGGGGTTGGGGAGGGGGGGGTTGGGGAGGGGGGGAAGGAGGGGGGTAAGTGGGAGTGGGGGAAGGGCAAGGGGGGAGGGAAGGGGTGCAAGGAGGGGCAAGGGGGGTCAAGGGGGGAGTGAGGGGAAGAGGGGGGATCAGTGGCATCATAACGGGAACCCGCCAGCCGCACCTACGCAATTGGAGGCTATAGGTAAGTGGTGGAATATTGCGTTGGGGCAACGGGTCCCAACGGGTCCCACTTAGTCTAGTAACTCTTAAAAATGACCAAGTTAATTATGAAATTAAGTAATGTTCTGATCAATTTGCCTGTGAGGCTTGATACTGATTTAGTCCCTCATGGGACTGAGTGTGTTTAAGAAAGGGTGCTACCAGAGTTCTGAACTGGATTGGTATCACAATCTGCCACCTCTGGATTGATCTGATGGACATTCAATCCACACGTTGCTAATGCTCTGCGATTTATGCTGTCCAGCATGATGCATGCAACACTAGGCAAACACACTCCATAGATACTATATTTGGTACCCAAACTACCTCTGTTAAAAAAAGACACAAAGTGCTGGAGTAACTCAAAGTGTCAGGCAGTATCTCTGGAGAACATGAATGGATGATGTTGCAGGTCAGGGCCCTTCTTTAGACTCCGTTACCCAAACTATGAGCAATGTCAATCTGAATATTGTGCTAAATTGCACATCTAAATCAAATTATTTTGTTCTGTACAATTCAGATGTGTTACAATTAAGTAAATTATAGGAAGCATAAAATATATTTAAATTGTGGATGACTTTAATTCAGGAAAGTTATTGAGCAAATAATTAAACTGCAATACAAAATCTGTCCTGCATTCTGGCTTTGTAACACAGAGACTGTTACAAAATGAATTGCCTTTGTGATTTGTTCTAACCTACAATTTATATGGTGGCAGGATGTGGACGGTGTGATTTACAAGCTGTAAACAAGGACCTGTTTTTGGCCACTCTTATCTAAGCAGTGACTGTCATTGCATTTGTATTGGTAAATTAACAATTGGTTTGTGTAGCAAAATTCATGGGATACGCTGTTCCAAGTGCACAATAGATAGAGATCAGTATGGACTCACGGACAGGTAATCATTCTTTGTGACAGGTTTATGAAATAGTGGGCCCAAAAGAGCCTAATTACACCTTGTTATCTTTGAAGTGAAAGAAGAAAACAAATTACCTGTTTTTATTTTGCGGAGGTACTTCTTTTGTTCACATTGGTTGGGAAATTGGTATAATACAAGCACGATAGATTGTGACAAATGTGAAAATTTGGCAAACCTGATTCAGAGTAGTTTTACAACTGATTCTTTTGCCTGCATCTTTCAACATGTTGGAATTGAAATTTGTATTTAAAAATATTGCACTTTAGAGCAGTTGCAGATGTAAGCAGCAGAATTCATGCCAACATTCGAAGGAGAAATCATTATCAATTAATCAACTGAGCGCTTCTCGTACAATCAGTTAGAAAAGAACAGATTCCCCTTACATCGTTTTAACAATCTAACTCAGATTCAATCAACCCATCCAGATAGATGAGTTAAAATGATTAGGTTGAAAATGCTGCTGTTGATTATTTACATGGATTAATAGCTGTCCAGAAAAGTGGTTGAAAGTGAAAACTAGATGCAGAATTCTGATGAATGGTCATTGACTTATTTTGTCACCACATATATTATCTGACATGCTAAGTATTTCCTCTTGATTTCCTTAGTATTTCCTCTGTCTTTCTCATTTATGTTTGGTCTCTATTTTCTTCTGAGGGAATGCTTGAGGATTGAGCATGAATTTTTTCCATTCTGATTTTGTAGGTTCTCAGTCAGCCTACGAGGCCTTTGTACAATTCACAGATGGGATGGAAGGGGAGTTTGTGATGTATTGCTGTCTTTCTACTACTTGCGCCTGACTTCTCTGTACTCCCGGTTCTTTTGTTTGCATGAACCTTGAGGTTCTCAATAACGTCTTGAGTGCTATGCTCCTAAGTGCAAGCTGACACTACTGTTATTTATCAGTTTTACTCATCTGAAAGATACTGGAACAATACAGATTGAACACCATGAATACCTTGACAGTTATTGCAGCATCATCTATAACCTTGACAGTTTTTTATAGGTCTTCAATAGCACATGTACAATGTAAGAATTTATATCTGCAAAGGTTCACGATGCATTACAGGTAGTGAATGCTACAACATAAAATGTAAAAATAGGAGGCAGCCATGCAACTAATTGTACTTGAAGATTCGTTGTAACAGATGGGAAATTTGTGCTAATTATATTCTGTTCAAATTAGTAGTACATCCTTCCTGTCTCTGATAAAAAATTATTAGGAACTTTAATAAGTATTTCAACATTAATGGTGCTCTTTATTTCCAGACATTTGTGAGGCATTTATTAATATATACTTTGAAAATAATGTTTCTGAATGAGAGAAGCAGTAAAGTTTGTATTAATCTGCACCATTCCATCACTTTCTTACACTTCCTGATCCTGACTTCCGTCTTGCAACTGTACTTAAGAGGATTTCTTTATTGAAGTTCCACTTCATTAGAATTATTTCACTGGAGACAAGTTCATGGGAATTACTTTGGATCCAACAAACTGGGAGAAGCAAAATGACGGAGGAAAAATAAAAAGCAGCATGATAAAATTTGACTGAAATAGCTATATATTCCAATTTGACCTAAATCTTTTAAATTGATATCAGTAGAAAATGTAATGTTAGTAATGGTATATCGATCGCCAAAGTGCTGATGTTTTAAGTCTATTTTAACAGATTTGTCCTATTAACATCAAACGTTTGATGCAAGTTAACTAATTCATCATTAATATGCATAAAAAATAGTTCAGAAGATGGCACAAAAGATCAAACAACAATAGAATCATCATAAGACAATATCATTTCTACTGAGACTGTCAACTCACAATAATTCCCCATAAACCTGAGAGAAGATGATAGTTGATACAAAGTTGAACGCCATAATAATGAGCATGATGTTTATTACAGGGGAACAATCCTAAATCAAACTATACAGTGAAAAGCTTTTTAAGGTATTTTTCTCACCGGCAATCTATTTATTTGCCACTTGTTGAAATCTCTGACCTTTAAGCGGCATCTTCAGGCATGGTCACAACTTGACAAAGATTTCAATAATGTTTTTTGCAGGTGTGTCAAAGTTACCTCTAATAAAATCCTGTATTCTTGCAGTTTCCTTTGCACTTCATTCGTGTAGCTTCAAATCTGTATTTCACTGTCAATGAATGGGTAAGTGAAATGATCCTTCCAGAATTTCCCTGAGTGTCGACCTGCAAAAGGATGCAGCTCCATGAACACTTAGTCCTGTATATAATTGGTCTTAGGTTACTGGGGTAGAACATCTACTGGCATCTCACATCAGTTAGACACACTGTGTTCTTGAACTTTTAAGCTTATAAATTTTTGATGTAAGTTTTTGAAACTGAAAACGAATGGTGTTGCGGCAAGGGAGAAAGGGCAATCGACAAAACAAGACAATAGTGTCAATGTTCTGCTCTCTGCACAGCATGTCACGCTGTCCCCTTGTGACAGCACTTCTCATCTACAGCAATGGTGTTTGACACACAAACTACTTTGCATTTAAATGGCTAGCCACTATAATGGAGACTATTTTCCATAATATCAATCATGGAATTAAGAATATATGTTGAAATATTGTGCCTTGTACTGGATATTGTCTGTTTAACCCTGTGAGAATTACAATAACATTAAGTTTAGAGATTCAATGCCGAAACAGGCCCTTCGGATCAACGGGTCCGCACCGACCAGCGATTCCTGCACCAAGAGGCCCGGGGAGCCGTTGGTGAGAGGAGGACTTACCTGCAGCTGTAAGTATAAATACAGCGCGGGGTTTGCTTCTACAGAGGCCCGGGGAGCCGTTGGTGAGAGGAGGACTTACCTGCAGCTGTAAGTGTACCCAAATCTGTAACGTTCCATCTCACTTCCAGAGAAGGATTCTGGTGGAAGCCTCTGATTGGTGGAAGCCTCTGATTGGTGGACGAGGATCAGAGGAAGCAGCTGATTGGCTTGTATTGTATTTGTATTGTAATTGTAAGGCTTTATTGTATTTGGATAAGGGGGAGAATGAGGGCCAGGGCAGTTTACTGTTCTGGATGTCAGATGTGGGAGGTCATGGAGTCTGAGTGCTCTCCAGACGTCCACATCTGCGCCAGGTGCGTCGAGATGGGGCTCCTAAGGGACCGCGTTAGGAACCTGGAGCAGCAACTCGATGACCTCTGTCTGCTCAGGGAGAGCGAGGAGGTCATAGAAAGGAGTTACAGGGAGGTGGTCACTCCAAGACCACGGGAGACAGAAAACTGGGTCACAGTTAGGAAGGGCAATGGGCAGAGGCAGGGACTGGTGAGTACCCCGGTGGCTGTACACCTTGAAAATAAGTACTCATGTTTGAGTAAGGGTGGGGGAGACAGCCTACCTGGGGGCAGCGACAGCGGCCTGGCCTCTGGCACAAAGACCGGTCTGGTTGCTCAGAAGGGTAAGGAAAAGAAGGGGAGGGCAATTGTAATAGGGGACTCTATAGTCAGGGGGTCGGATAGGCGATTCTGTGGACGCAGACAGGAGTCCCGGATGGTAGTTTGCCTCCCTGGTGCCAGGGTCAGGGATGTGTCTGAACGTGTCCAAGAAATCCTGAAATGGGAGGGAGAGGAGCCTGAGGTTGTGGTGCATATAGGTACCAACGACATAGGTAAAAAAAGAGAAGAGGTCCTGAAAGAAGAATTTAGGGAGTTAGGTAGAGAGTTAAGGAGAAGGACTGGAAAGGTAACAATCTCAGGATTACTGCCTGTGCCACGCGACAGTGAGAGTAGGAATGGAGCGAGGTGGAGGATAAATGCGTGGATGAGGGACTGGTGCAGTGGGTATGGATTCAAGTTTCTGGATCATTGGGACCTCTTTTGGGGAAGGTGCGACCTGTACAGAAAGGACGGGTTGCACTTGAACTCAAGGGGGACCAATATCCTGGCGGGGAGATTTGCAAAGGCTACTGGGGAGACTTTAAACTAGTATGGTTGGGGGGAGGGACTCAAATTGGGAAAGCTAGCAGTCAGTGTGTGAAGCAGGGGGCAGAGAATGGTAGCACTCTGACCCAAAATGTAGGGGAGAGAGAAGAAAAAGAAAATAATCAAAGAATAAGAGAGGGTGGGTTTCTTAAATGTGTATATTTTAATGCTAGGAGCATTGTAAGAAAAGTGGATGAACTTAGAGCCTGGATTGACACCTGGAAGTATGATGTTGTGGCGATCAGTGAAACATGGTTGCAGGAGGGCTGTGATTGGAAACTAAATATTCCAGGATTTCGTTGCTTCAGGTGTGATAGAATTGGAGGGGCAAGAGGTGGAGGTGTTGCATTGCTTATCAGGGAAGATTTTACAGCAGTGCTTTGGCAGGACAGATTAGAGGGCTCGTCTAGGGAGGCTATTTGGGTGGAACTGAGAAATGGGAAAGGGGTAGCAACACTTATAGGGGTGTATTATAGACCGCCAAATGGGGAGCGAGAATTGGAAGAGCAAATATGTAAGGAGATTGCAGATATTAGTAGTAAGCACAAGGTAGTGATTGTGGGAGATTTCAATTTTCCACACATAGACTGGGAAACACATTCTGTAAATGGGCTGGATGGGTTGGAGTTTGTAAAATGTGTGCAGGATAGTTTTTTGCAACAATACATAGAAGTACCTACTAGAGAAGGGGCGGTACTGGACCTCATGTTAGGAAATGAGATGGGTCAGGTGGCAGAGGTATGCGTTGGGGAACAGTTCGGGTCCAGTGATCACAATACCATTAGTTTCAATATAATTATGGAGAGGGACAAAACTGGACCTAGGGTTGAGATTTTTGATTGGAGAAAGGCTAACTTTGAGGAGATGCGAAAGGATTTAAAAGGAGTAAATTGGGACAGTTTGTTTTATGGGAAAGATGTGGAAGAGAAATGGAGTACATTTAAAGGTGAAATTTTAAGAGTACAGAATCTTTATGTCCCTGTTCGGTTGAAAGGAAATCGTAAAAATTGTAAAGAGCCATGGTTTTCAAGGGAAATTGGACACTTGGTTCGGAAAAAGAGGGATATCTACAATAGTTATAGGCAGCATGGAGTAAATGGGGTGCTTGAGGAGTATAAAGAATGTAAAAAGAATCTTAAGAAAGAAATTAGAAAAGCTAAAAGAAGATATGAGGTTGCTTTGGCAAGTAAGGTAAAAGTAAATCCGAAGGGTTTCTACCGCTATATTAATAGCAAAAGGATAACGAGGGATAAAATTGGTCCATTAGAGAGTCAGAGTGGCCAACTATCTGCAGAGCCAAAAGAGATGGGGGAGATATTGAACAGTTTCTTTTCTTCGGTATTCACCAAGGAGAAGGATATTGAATTATGTGAGGTAAGGGAAACAAGTAGAGTAGCTATGGAAACTATGAGGATCAAAGAAGAGGAAGTACTGACACTTTTGAGAAATATAAAAGTGGATAAGTCTCCAGGTCCGGACAGGATATTCCCTAGGACATTGAGGGAAGTTAGTGTAGAAATAGCAGGGGCTATGGCAGAAATATTTCAAATGTCATTAGAAACGGGAATAGTGCCGGAGGATTGGCGTACTGCGCATGTTGTTCCATTGTTTAAAAAGGGGTCTAAGAGTAAACCTAGCAATTATAGACCTATTAGTTTGACGTCAGTGGTGGGCAAATTAATGGAAAGAATACTTAGAGATAATATATAAAAGCATCTGGATAAACAGGGTCTGATTAGGAACAGTCAACATGGATTTGTGCCTGGAAGGTCATGTTTAACTAATCTTCTTGAATTTTTTGAAGATGTTACTCGGGAAATTGATGAGGGTAAAGCAGTGGATGTTGTGTATATGGACTTCAGTAAGGCCTTTGACAAGGTTCCTCATGGAAGGTTGGTTAAGAAGGTTCAATGGTTGGGTATTAATGGTGGAGTAGCAAGATGGATTCAACAGTGGCTGAATGGGAGATGCCAGAGAGTAATGGTGGATGGTTGTTTGTCAGGTTGGAGGCCAGTGACGAGTGGGGTGCCACAGGGATCTGTGTTGGGTCCACTGTTGTTTGTCATGTACATCAATGATCTGGACGATGGTGTGGTAAATTGGATTAGTAAGTATGCAGATGATACTAAAATAGGTGGGGTTGCGGGTAATGAAGTAGAGTTTCAAAGTCTACAGAGAGATTTATGCCAGTTGGAAGAGTGGGTTGAAAGATGGCAGATGGAGTTTAATGCTGATAAGTGTGAGGTGCTACATCTTGGCAGGACAAATCAAAATAGGACGTACATGGTAAATGGTAGGGAATTGAAGAATGTAGGTGAACAGAGGGATCTGGGAATAACTGTGCACAGTTCCATGAAAGTGGAATCTCATGTAGATAGGGTGGTAAAGAAAGCTTTTGGTGTGCTGGCCTTTATAAATCAGAGCATTGAGTATAGAAGTTGGGATGTAATGTTAAAATTGTACAAGGCATTGGTGAGGCCAATTCTGGAGTATGGTGTACAATTTTGGTCGCCTAATTATAGGAAGGATGTCAACAAAATAGAGAGAGTACAGAGGAGATTTACTAGAATGTTGCCTGGGTTTCAGCAACTAAGTTACAGAGAAAGGTTGAACAAGTTAGGGCTTTATTCTTTGGAGCGCAGAAGGTTAAGGGGGGACTTGATAGAGGTTTTTAAAATGATGAGAGGGATAGACAGAGTTGACGTGGAAAAGCTTTTCCCACTGAGAGTAGGGAAGATTCAAACAAGGGGACATGACTTGAGAATTAAGGGACTGAAGTTTAGGGGTAACATGAGGGGGAACTTCTTTACTCAGAGAGTGGTAGCTGTGTGGAATGAGCTTCCAGTGAAGGTGGTGGAGGCAGGTTCGTTTTTATCATTTAAAAATAAATTGGATAGTTATATGGATGGGAAAGGAATGGAGGGTTATGGTCTGAGCGCAGGTATATGGGACTAGGGGAGATTATGTGTTCGGCACAGACTAGAGGGGTCGAGATGGCCTGTTTCCGTGCTGTAATTGTTATATGGTTATATTAACAGTATCCTACACACATTAGAAACAATTTACATTTATATCCAAGCCAATTTACCTACAAACCTGTGCGTCTTTGGAGTGTGGGAGAAACCGAAGATCTCGGAGAAAACCCATGCGGTCACGGGGAGAACATACAAACTCCATATAGACAGCACCCGTAGCCGGGATTGAACGCGGGTCTACTGGGCTGCAAATACTGCAAGGCAGTAACTCTACTGCTGTGCCACCATGCCGCTGTGCCACCTGCACCAGGCCAGTTGTAACTGTGAGGTTAAAGATCACCGTTCTTCTTCCCACTGTTGTGCTTCTACAACTTCCCACCATTGATGTTCACACAATCGCCAAATGGAACGTTTAATTTCCCTTTCCTTGGCAAAGTAATGTGAATAGAGACCCGAGACCAATCCATTTAAGGTTTTCTAAAATCCTGTTCATTGCCAAAATACGTCTGAAGCTTAAAAAATATAGAAGAAGGACAAGTCATTTAGTGCACAGATTTATTGGTTCTTCATGTTTCCTTGGTCTTGTACCAACAATTGTTGTTTAATGCAAACTGTTAATATGATTTATATACCAAGTTGGTTTATTCTTTTTGTGACATTATCATTATGACAAAGTCACAATTGGATTTAAGTTTTACTCAATTAAAGATAGGCCAAGTGATTTCATTTGATCTGGGTTTGTTCTCAATGTGCAGAAAACAATTGTGTAAATGGTATAGTGTATTAGCCGCAGTACGTCACGGTTACCATGGCTGCACTCATTCCCTTTCCCTACAAGTCTGTGCTGGGAAACTCTGTCAATAGCAGCAAATGAACGACACAGCAGCTGCATGTTGCAGACAAGATTTTAAAACTACATAAACAACATGCAATACTGCAGACTGAACATCTTAAAACCTGTTGAAATTGCAGACTCAATTGCACTAAAGAGTTGTACTTATACATTCAATTAAACTGCATCACAGTGCAATGTTGCATGGCACACATCAGTACAGACTTGAAACATGAATTGTGTTCAGTGCATATCATAGGCACGTCAACGCTTTGAGCAAAGCTATGCTGTCGGAAAATGGTCACTGCTGCAACTCGATTATAAAATTCAAACGGCACATCTAATCACATTCCACTCAAGTGCACAGGAGTTGTTTGCCATAAAGGACAAATGCGGAAGGACATTATCTATTATATGATAAGCAACAGAAGGATGTCACCTTTTTTTGAGTTTGGAAGACTGTTTGGAAGACAGAGAACCATGTTCACGTTGGATTCCATTCATTGCATCCACATCATTTAAAGAACTTCTCTCCTGCTTTCTCTTCTGCATTGCTATGCAGTCGGCTGGAGATTCAGAAAACTGCTGCAAGGTCACACACAGTTGAGTAAGGTACACTGTCATTTTGATGTTTTGGCTTAGTCATGTTTGTTCCTTTGGAGATTGTGCCAGCCATTGTACACGGGAGCCGCAGGATTGAGATTGAAGGTTTGGGGAGCATGAGGGATGAATGGAAGAAGGATTATTTTCCATAGACCCTGGACCCAGTGTGCGCAGAATGCAGTGCTCCTGTTTTCTGCTTTCCAAAGAGTAATGTCTCCAGAGATTGAACTTTTCGAAGTAACTGGTAGTGCTCTCTGATCTTTCATGGATTGTGACTGTGAGGTTAAAGATCACTGTTAACCTCAACTTCACACCATTGGTCATTCCAGTTAGAGGTTATTTATTGCATTATTTCTCAGACTGCACTGCAATACTGGGAAGCTCACTGTTGATCAGCATTCAATGAAATGGACTTTGTCCTTTGGTTGAGCAAAGATTGCCAGGCTCTCCAAGTGATAAACTATACTCATGACATTTTGGATTCCCCCTCTGAACTAGCACTCTTGCCTGAAACAAAAGGTCAATAACTCCCTGAACATCCAACTGATAATCCATTTCATGAATAAATCTCACTTGGTCAATGTCATGTATCTAGAGAATTGATATGAGTCTGCAAGTTGACATGAATCTATAATTCTTACAAAGTCTGTATTACCTGTCATTTTTAAGCCACCAATCCACACAAAGGCTGGAGCTTGAAGGTGAGGGACCCATCCCCCTCCCCACCTCCTCCCCACTTTACCCTCTTCCTTAGCTTTCAATTTCTGACTGTGTCCTAGGGGGTGCAGCTGATTAGGATATAATGATAGGCTCCAGGATACCAGTGGCCTATTGGGAACATAGCTGGGTTTGTTAAGATGTGATTCTATTCTCTACCCTATTTCCACAACCAACTGTTCTTAAAAATTATGATTAGTACTTTTGTAGTCATCTGCTGCCTTCGCCACCACTTTGCCATCAAGAGAGTTTTCAGCATTTGCCTGCACCCCTCCAGAATGAGGAGAAGGAAGTGGAGGTGAAGAGATAGAAGAGGAGTGGACACAGTGGATGGAAGGAAATTAGGGTTTCAACAAATTGCATTGAAGGGAGCAAATGAGTTCAAATTGCAGGATTGTCGTGATTATTGCAGGTCAATTGTTTACAGAAAATATTTGTAGCACTTTTTTTGTTTTTGTTAATCTATACTGTTCCGTATTGTGGTTTCAAATTACCACTGCAATTTATAACTAGAGGGCTGGAATATGTTAGTAATTTATTTTACATCATTTAAAATAACTATCCTCAGAGAATAAAAGACAAGTGACTTTCTAATTTAATTTATCTATATTTAAAAGGTTTTTGTATAATTCTGTTATGATAAATCATGCTGGCTATTTTCACACTAACATAGAAGCAACAAAAGTGCAGTAGGTCTTTCAAAGGATTAAATATCATTTGATTTGAGACTGTGGCCAAGAAGGTAATTAAATATCTGACACAGTTTTTTTTACCATGATTTGAACTCGAGAAGCTGTAAAGTATTTCTTGGGCCAATACATTTCATGTGTTTTGTATTTATGCTGCACCATTCATTCTTTGAATCCATCAGAGACTTTGAAAATAAATCTTGATATGGTCAGCAACATAATTGTAAAATAAATTGCATGCATCCAATTTCTCCTCTGAGCATGAATTCATCATGCCCCCATCTCAGCAAATACTAAATGTTTAGTGTAAAACTGTCATATTATCCATTTCCATGTGGCGAAGACTATTAAATCTATTTGCCTGCAGTTACCCAAAGAATTGTTATGGGTTTAAGAACACTTCTTCCAGGCCTTCAATGGAATAAAATCTTCAAAGGTTAGGATCCCCTTTTCATAGTTTATGTGTTTTTAATCACACTTTTTAAGAAGGAAAAAGTATCTTCTTTAATCTTTTTCAAGTACACTTATTCTGATTAGAATGACTTGTTCTATTAATACATGTGGAGTAATTTTGTACAGTGAGTTGGAACATTCAGCAAGTAAATCATATTATTTGAGACCCACATCATGTAGCTTCATTTCAGCACATTATCAAAACACCATTAATACAGAGAAACTGTTTATGCAGCATAATTCTGAATTTGCAAGCAAAATGCTCCAGGCCTATCAGCCACTTTTCAATTTCCTGGAGTGCTTAATTTTTTGCTGTTCTATCAATACTCTGAAATACATTTATGTAAAATACAAACTTGTTTAGAGTGTGATAATGAGTTTTGAAAAAAATATGCTGGTGAATAACTGCATTGCGCTGGGTGCCTGGGATGAGCCAATTGAAATTAAATCTTGATATGGTTCCTTCTGCAGTTGTACAGGGCACCAGTGTGACCAGATCTGGAGTATTATGTGCAGGACATCAGACTCCGGTAAGACCAGAGGTGGGGGTCTGTGCATTTATGTAAATAAAGCATGGTGCACGGACTCCACCATCATTGAGAGTCACTGCTCAGCTAACCTTGAGTTCCTCTTGGTTAGATGCAGACCGTTCTATCTGCCCAGAGAGTTCACCTCCACTGTTGTGACTGCAGCCTATATCCCTCCTGATGCTAATGCCAAGCTTGCAATGAAAGAGCTGCATACTGCCATTAGCAATCAACAGACGCACAACCCCGAGGCAGCCTTCATTGTTGCGGGTGACTTAAATCACTCTAACCTGAAGACTGTACTCCCCAAATTCCACCAACATGTCTCCTTCCCCACTAGAGTAGACAAGACACTGGACAAAGTCTACACCAACATGGCTGAAGCTTACAAAGCCATCCCCCTCCCCCACCTTGGTCAGTCTGATCACGTCTCATTGTTCCTGCTCCCTAAGTACTCCCCACTCATCAGACGGGTTAAACCAACTGTGAGGACAGTTAAAGTCTGGTCAGAGGAAGCGGACTTCACACTTCAGCAGTGTTTTGGAAACACTGACTGGAAGGCGTTTGCAGCCCAGGCCACCCTTGACTCCCACACGGACATTGATTCCTACACATCCTCTGTTCTGGACTTTATAAACTCCACCATCAATAGTGTCACCTCCCTCAAACAGGTGACCATATTCCCGAATCAGAAGCCATGGATGAACAGCGAGGTCAGGCTACTGCTGAAAGCACGGGACACCGCTTTCAGGTCAGGCGATGCTCGAGCCTACAGTTCAGCCAGGGCTAACCTGAAGAGGGGCATCAAGAAGGCCAAGCACTGCCATAAGCTCAGGATTGAGGAGCACTTCAACAACAACTCCGACCCCCGACGCATGTAGCAAGGCATCCAGGCCATCACGGACTACAGACCCTCCAACACCACCCCCACATCCAGCGACGCCTCCTTCCTTGAGGAGCTTAACCACTTCTATGGCCGCTTCGACAGGGACAATCTAGAGACAGCCATCAAGGCTGTGCTACCTGCCGATCACCAACCCCTCACACTCACCCCCTATGACGTATTCGTGGTACTGAGTAGGACTAATGCACGTAAAGCTGCTGGCCCTGACGGCATCCCCGGGCGCGTGCTCAGGACCTGTGCTGTGCAGCTGACAGACGTCTGGACTGACATCTTCAACCTGTCACTTGCCCAAGCAGTTGGCCCCACGTGCCTTAAAACCACCTCCATCGTGCCAGTGCCAAAACACTCCACTGCGGCAAGCCTCAACGACTTCCGCCCAATTGCACTTACCCCCATCATCACCAAGTGCTTTGAGAGGCTGGTCCTGGCACATCTCAAAAGCTGCCTACCCCCCACACTGGATCCCTATCAGTTTGCCTACCGCAAGAACAGGAGTACGGAGGATGCCATCTCAACGGCACTTCACTCCGCCCTCTCCCACCTCGACAACAGAGACATTTACGTAAGAATGCTGTTCATCGATTACAGCTCAGCATTCAACACCATTATACCATCAAAACTGATCACCAAACTCGGTAACCTGGGCATCGACCCCTCCCTCTGCAACTGGATACTGGACTTTCTAACCAACAGACCCCAGTCTGTTAGGTTAGACAAGCACATCTCTTCAACCCTCACCCTGAACACCGGCGTTCCACAGGGCTGTGTGCTGAGCCCCCTCCTCTACTCCCTCTTCACCTATGACTGCACACCTGTACATGGTACTAACACCATCATCAAGTATGCAGATGATACAACGGTGATTGGCCTCATCAGCAACAACGATGAGTCGGCCTACAGGGAGGAGGTCCAGCACTTAGCAGCATGGTGCGCTGACAACAACCTGGCCCTTAACTCCAAGAAGACCAAGGAGCTCATTGTAGACTTCAGGAAGTCCAGGGGCGGCACGCACACCCCCATCCACATTAACGTGACGGAGGTGGAACATGTTTCTAGCTTCAGGTTCCTGGGAGTCAACATCTCCGATGACCTCTCTTGGACCCACAATACCTCAACTCTGATCAAGATGGCTCACCAGCGTCTCTTCTTCCTGAGGAGACTGAAGAAGGTCCATCTGTCTCCTCAGATCCTGGTGAACTTCTACCGCTGCACCATCGAGAGCATCCTTACCAACTGCATCACAGTATGGTATGGCAACTGCTCTGTCTCCGACCGGAAGGCATTGCAGAGGGTGGTGAAAATTGCCCAACGCATCACCGGTTCCTCGCTCCCCTCCATTGAGTCTGTCCAAAGCAAGCGTTGTCTGCGGAGGGCGCTCAGCATCGCCAAGGACTGCTCTCACCCCAACCATGGACTGTTTACCCTCCTACCATCCGGGAGGCGCTACAGGTCTCTCCGTTGCCGAACCAGCAGGTCCAGGAACAGCTTCTTCCCGGCGGCTGTCACTCTACTCAACAACGTACCTCGGTGACTGCCAATCACCCCCCCCCCCCCCGGACACTTATTATCACTTATTATTATTTATACAAGTCATTTGCTATGTCGCTCTTCCAGGGAGATGCTAAATGCATTTCGTTGTCTCTGTACTGTACACTGACAATGACAATTAAAATTGAATCTGAATCTGAATCTGAGTTTTGGTCTCCTAATTTGAGGAAAGATATACTTGCTATTGAGGCAGTGCAGCGTAGGTTCACGAGGTTAATCCCTGGGATGGCGGGACTGCCATATGAGGAAAGATTGGAAAGACTGGGCTTGTTTTCACTGGAATTTAGAAGGATGAGAGGGTATCTTATAGAAACGTATAAAATTATAAAAGGACTGGGCAAGCTAGATGCAGGAAAAATGTTCCCAATGTTGGGGTAGTCCAGAACCAGGGGCCACAATCTAAGATGAGAAAAATGTTTTCACCCTGTGAATTTATGGAATTCTTTGCCACAGAAGGCAGCAGAGGCCAATTCACTGGATGAATTTAAAAGATAGTTAGATGGGGGCCAGTGGAATCAAGGGATATGGGGAGAAGGCAGGCACGGGTTACTGATTGTGGATGATCAGCCATGATCACAATGAATGGCGGTGCAGGCTCGAAGGGCCAAATGTCCTCCTCCTGCACCTATTTTCTATGTTTATATGGTCAACAATATATTATAAAACAAATCACAGGTAATGATAAGCACACATACAGTATTTCCAATGAGGCAACACAGACAAAAAACAATGGAATATAAAAATGATATAAAATCTAGTCACTTGGTCACTGCTGGTGAGATTGAATCACAATTAAATGAAGATAAAGATTATTTACTTCCACTGTGACTCAAATAAATATACTATATACGAGATCATAAAACATAGAACAGTACAGCAAAAAAACAGATCCTGAGGCCCACATGTCTGTGCTGAACATCATGCTAGGGCCAACTCTTATCTGGCTGCACATAATGCATATCCCATCAGTATTGTCACCCTGTATATCCATGTGCCTATCCAAACATTTCTCAAATGCCACTGTCATTTCTGCCTCCACCATCACCATCACCATTCAAGATCATGAATATACGTTTTACTGTGATCAAAATACTAATGAAATAATATATTTCTAAATTAGTTGTGATGAATTCAAAATAAAATTTATATAGCTCAGGTGTTTCTTCCGAAGGTAACATGACTCAAGCTGAACGGCCACTCCAGCACTTTCCTTACAGGTTCTTCAGATTGTCAGCATAAAGTTAATGCACAATAAGCAGAAGAAAAATGGATACATATGCAGCTGGGTTATTCGTTAACCTTCTGACAAATGAATGGTTCAAATCAGTCAAATATCAGAGAAATAACTGATTTTGGTCAGATGTAATTTCTCTGTATATATATATATATATATACAGTTTTTACATTGTATCTCTAAAATAAACTAAACTAAAATTAAATTAAACTAATGGGGGATGGGGGGGTTGGTGGGGGTGGCTGGATGGTAGGGGTGGGGGGTGGGGGAAGGGGTGTGTGTGGTAGGGGGGAGAGGCGTGTGTGGTAGGGGGGGGGGTGTTGCAGAGTGTGGGGGAGGGATGAGTGTGATGGGGGAGTGTGGGTGGTGTAGGGGAGGGGTGTTGGGGAGGAGGGGTGTATGGGAGGGGGATTTATAGGGGAGGGGGGTGTAAGGGAGGGGATGTAGGGGAGGATGTGTGTTGTAGCAGAGGGGGGTGTATGGGAGGGGTGTAGGGAAGGGGGATTGTACGAGAGGAGGGTTGAATGATAGGGGGTGTGTGGGGAGGGGGTGTAGAGTGGGATGTAGGGCGGTGTAGGGGAGGGGGGTGGGTGTAGGGGATGGGGGGTTTGGGGGAAGGGGGTGTGTGGGAGGGGGTGGGGGAGGGGGCAGTGGGGGGTCTAGGGGAGGGATGGTGTGGGGGGGGGTGGGAGGGTGAGGGTGGGGGGGAGGGGGTGGTGGTGGGGGAGGGGCTGGTGGGGGAAGAGGGTGGTGTTGGGGGGGGTTTGTGGGGGGAGGTGGTGGTGTGGGGGTGGGAAGTGGTGGGAAGCGGTGGTGTAGGGGTGAGGGGTGTTATGGGGGGGTGGTGTGGGAGGGAAGGGGGAGGGGGAGGGGGGTGTGAGGGAGAGGGGGTGGTGGGTGTTGTGGGATAAGGGGGGGGGGAGTGGGAGGAGGTCGTGTGGGCTCAGTGGCTCCTGGCTCTGACTCTGACTGCACTTCCCGGCTCCAGGACCTGGCTGCACACATCGGCTTCCGGCTCGTCGTGGTGGTCACCGCCCCCGCTCGCAGAACACAGCCCCCGCTCACAGGACACAGAGCACAGCCCCTGCTCACAGAACACAGCCCCCGCTCGCAGAACACAGCCCCCGCTCGCGGAACACAGCCCCTGCTCGCACTCTGCTCACTATGGTGCTTCAGCTTTATTCTCGCGGCCGGTGATTGATAGCAGGTGCCGGAAGGGGCGTCGCTGTCCTAGCGAACAACAGACCATTAACGTTTCTAATATTTCACCGATCCGAACAAAACTTGGTGCGCTTGGAGCAGAGGAGAACGGTGAGTAAGTGGCTTAAAAATCCTAGTGATATAGGGTACCGTTTTTGCTCAAATTTAAAAACCACGCAGACCGGAAGTGGTCAAGATGAGTGTTTTAGTAATAGTATAGATAGAAAATAGATAGAAGATAGATAGATAGATAGATAGATAGATAGATAGATAGATAGATAGATAGATAGATAGATAGATAGATAGATAGATAGATAGATAGATAGATAGATAGATAGATAGATAGATAGATAGATAGATAGATAGATAGATAGATAGATATAGAAAGAAGATAGATAGAAGATATAGATAGATAGATATAAGAAGATATAGAAGATAGAAGATAGAAGAAGAAGATAGATAGATAGATAGAAGATATGCAATTGGATAGACAGGGTTGATTAGGGATAGTCAGCACATGGGAAATTGTGTCTTACGAATCTGAATAAGCTTTTTGAAGAAGTAATCAAGAGGTTTGATGAGGGCAACACCCTAGATATTGTCTATATGGGGGAATGGGGATTTTTTTTCAACAAAGCATTTGATAAGGTTCCACATGGTAAGCTGCTCTGGAAGGTTAGCATGCATGTGATCCAGGGAGATCTAACCAACTGGATAGATAATTGGCTTCATGGAAGGAAGCAGAGGGTGATGAAGGAAGGTTATTTTTCAGAATAGACACCTGTGACTAGTGGTGTGCGTCAGGGATCAATACTGGCATATTGCTGTTTGTGGCTATATAAACAATTGGATGAAAATGTGGTATGTTTGCAGATGATAGTTATCAAAACTATCAGCAAGATCTTGATTAGTTGGGCAAATGCATTGAGGAATGGTTAAGGCATTAAATGCAGCTACGTGTGAGGTGTTGCATTTTGGGATGTCAACCAGGGCAGGACCTTCACAGTGAATGGCAGCGCTCTGGGGTGTATTGTAGAGCAGAGGGATCTAGAAATGCAGGTACATGGTTCCTTGAAAGTAGCATCACAGTTAGATAGGGTGGTCAAGAGGCTTTCCTGTACATCGCACTTTATCAGCCAGGGTATTGAGTATAGACATTGGGATGTTATGTTACAGTTGTACAAGACATTGGTGCGGTCAAATTTGAAGTATTGTGTTCAGTTTTGGTTAACCTGCTATAGGAAGGATTTTGTTAAGAGTGCAGAGAAGATTTACAAGGATGTTGCCAGCACTGAGGGCCTGAGATATTAGGAGAGGTTGGGTAGGCTAAAACTTTATTTATTGTTACACAAGTGCTGGTGTAATTTAACGGGTCAGCCAGCATCGCTGGAAGACATGAATAGGACAAAAGGTGTAATACTGCTCATACAGCTTTAAAACTTATACCATCTCAGGTAGGAATGTAGAACTTATACCATTATGAAGTATTATGAACATACCATCTCAGGTACAGTAAGCCAACAAGATTAACAAACTCATCAGGAAGGGTGGCTCTGTCCTGGAGGCGGAGTTGGATTCATGGCAGGTGGTCTTGGAGGGGAGGATGCTCCTGCTGATCAAACTCAGCCCGTCGGTGAACCCCTCTCTTACATGAACACATCAGAATTATTGGCAAGAGAGAGAACAAAAAGAATACTTGTCTTGGTATGTGTGGGATCCGTTTTACAGCAGCACACCTCTCTCTCTTTCTCTCTCTCTCTCTCTGCCTCCATCCGTGGCGCTGATCATGACTCAGCCGGTCGGTGAACCCCTCTCATACATAAACTAACTTATGGCGTCCAGATAAGAAATCAAACTGTAAACTCCTCACCCTTCCTGATTCTGTTTTATTCTTCCCTTCTGGGATAAATAAAGTTCTATCGTATCGTATGGTATCGTATCATATCATTTCGTACCGTATCGCACCATATCGCTTCGGATTGCATCTTATTGTATCGTATTGTATCGTATCATATCATATCGTTTCGTATTGTATGTGCTGCAAGCAGGGTAGAACCAACCTGAGATGGTGCTGGAGGAATCAGCAACATAGTTTGGAAGGGCAATTCTGTGAGCAGGAATATACACTTTCCAATTTAGTACAATCTTCAATGTTTCCCAAGTCAGACAACCTACCTTACTTCCAGTACCACTATAGTTATAAACTATATGACATTTAAGGGATGCAGGACTATTTTAACCTCATGCAGCTCTCTCATAACCCCTATCCCAGTGCCTCAGTGCATGACCCAAACATTTCCCTGTGTGTCTGATGCTATTGCATCAGTGGACTAATGATCAAAATAGTTATTGTTATTGACTCTACATCACACTTATTAGCTGCAAACCATTTCTCAGCCTATATATTACTTGTGAGTTTTGTATTACCTTTGGGATTTAAAATTTAATACAGCTTATGCATAACTTAACCAGCATAAAATTATGTATACCTCAAGATATTAATACTCATTTTAAATGACATCCACTACCTTATTTTTCCTAATTAACTGCATCTGTATAACTAACCTGGATTTATCTGAATGTCCCTGTAATTGCTATTCCATATAATTTTATTTTAGAGATGGCTCTGCTCAAAGCATATCCAATTCCACCTGTCAATTTATCATGTTAATGTCTTGGCAAAGCCTTCAAAGAATGATAATGTTCCCTTCCATATTCTCCTGATACAGCATCAGGGACATTTACATAATGAATAGTGGTTTATGAGCCCAATGTACATGGATGAATGTTACAAAACATTGGTCAAGGAAGACTTGCCACGTTTGACATTCTTCCTTTCCCTTTTGCTTTCTCTATTTTTGCTTTATTTCTGCCTAAGAGTTGTGGTTCTTTGGAATGAAAAGATCCTTTGTGTGGATGCGACAGCCGGAATGGTTTCCTTGTTATTTTACTTTGAAATATGGCCTTCAGTAATTTGAGAATGGAGAATTTATTTGGATAGACCTCATCAGGCATGCAAACATGTTGACCAGACCAGCCAGACGGATGTTTAGCAATCATTATCCTGGTAGTTTTTTTTTATTTCATTAGGATCTGGGCAGTTGAGGAGTGGTCTTCCCATTTGGGTACAGAAATTAAAAATTGATACTACGTATCTTAAGGCCTTTCAATGATTTGTGATTTCATGTGATGGCATGGTGGTGCAATGTTTAGCACTGTTCCATCACAGCTCTAATGACCCGAGTTTAATCATGACCTTGGGTGCTATTCGTGTGGAGGTTGTATGTTCTTCCTGTGATTGTGTTTTTCTTTCCATGTCCCAAAGATGTGTTGGTTGGTCAATTAATGGACCACTGTTAATTGCCCCTGGTGTAAATGAGTTATTTGGCAAATGAGAGAGAATAGATTACAGAAAAATGGGATTGTTCTGAGAGCTGGCATAGAGTTGAAAGGTCCTATGTTGTGGAAAATCACTGTAATCTAATGACTCTGGGTGTTAGGTTAACAGTACTGTTGGATATTGTGTCTAGTAATATTGCAACACAATTTTATTTCACTTTTTTTTAACATGTTATACAGTAGTACAATTAATTTTTCTATGAACTGGATGAGTTGAAAGTGAGTATGAAACTGAGCCTAGGTGAGTTCTGGCCCCAGCTGCACCACCTGCCCACAATCTACATCCCAGTTCTGTCACACACCCTTATCACATTTTGGGCCCTTGGCTCACACTCTGATGTGAGTCAGATGCAGGACTCCTGAACAATCTGATGGCAGTTTATTGGTGTGTTACTATAATATGTCAATAACTTGTATTCAAAATGATCATGGGAAATTTGAAAATAAATTTAGTGGTGGGAAAAATGTAGTTCCTACTGAGTTATTTGAAAACTGATTAGGCTTATTTTGTGATATCTATATAATTAAAAGTCTAAACTTGACATCTTCCTATTTGCACGAGATGTTGACGGGAGGTGGACTGAATGCATGGGGAGGAGGGGAATGGGACGGAGCAGAGTGGGGGGGGGGGTGAACGGAGGAGGGGTGACTAAGTGAACTGCCACCACACCAGCCGTGAGTGATGGACTGCCAGCCCACCAGCCATGAGTAAGTGAACTGTCAGCCCACCAGCTGTAAGTGACTGAACTGCCAGCCCACCAGGCATGACTCACTGAATTGCAAGTCCAAGAATCCATTCAGTCCACAATGTCTATACTAGCCTTCTGGAAACAAGTCCCTTCAGCGCACAACACCCATACTAGTGCTCCAGTGATCCACGCAAAGATAGACTTTCCTCCTTCATTGCTGTGATCTGCAAAACAAGATGAAAATGTCTAAAATTAATTGTCCACCCTCTCCCCCTTCTCTCTCACAGTCTGTCACCTGTTTTCGGCAGAACTTCTGGCAGTTTGAGCTGCCTGCCCACTAGGCCTGAGTTACTGAGCTGCCAGCCTGCCATGCCTGAGTGACTGAGCTGCCAGACCTGAGTGACTGAGCTGCCTGGCCTCAGTGACTGAACTGCCAGGCCTCTGTGACTGTGCTGCCAGCCCAAGAATCCATTCGGCCCACAATGTCCATACCAGAATCTGAAAACCAGACCCTTCAGCCCACAAAACCCATGCTTGCACTCCAGAACTCCCCCCACACCACTGGCCAGCAATATTGGAATTGATGGAGATGGTGGAATATTGCGTTGGGGGACCAGCCTTCCCGTGTGAAGCTGGGACCCAACGGGTCCCACTTAGTCTAGTTACTCATATATAGAGTGCATAAAATAATTAGAGGAATAGATTGGGTAAAGTCTCTTGCCCAGAGTAGGTGAATCGAAGACCAGAGGACATAGGTTTAAGGTGAAGGGGAAAAGATTTAATAGGGATCTGAGGGGTAACATTTTCACACAGAGGGTGGTAGGTGTATGGAAAAAGTTACCAGAGGAGGTAGTTGAGGGAGGGACTATCCCAACATTTAAGAAACAGTTAGATAGTTACATGGGTAGGACAGATTTGGAGGGTTCTGCACCAAACACGGGCAGGTGGGACTAGTGTAGCTGGGACATGTTAGCCGGAGTGGGCAAGTTGGGCCAAAGGGCCTGCTTGCACACTGTATCACTCTATGACTATGACGTCACTGTCATCAGGAACATCATAACCCGGGCCAACCACAAACCTTGGATTACTGCAGAGGTGCGTGCCATGCTGAAAGCACGGAATGCGGCTTTTAAATCTGGTGATTTGGGGGCTCTGAGAACAGCGAGAGCCAACCTCAACCGTGAAATAAGGAAAGCAAAGCGCGCCCACGGACAGAAAATCCAGGGTTTCTTCCAGGATGATACCAACACCAGGAACATGTGGGAAGGCATCCGGGCCATAACAAACTACAAGGCCCCTCAGATGTCTTGTAAGGATGACACAGACTTTCTCAATGAACTCAATAATTATTTTGGCAGGTTTGAGGCACTGAACACCACTACAGTGAGGAAATTAGAGCCTCAACCAGGAGAACAGACACTGTCTTTTGAAACTGCTGAAGTCCGCAGAATCCTGGAGGGCATTGACAAGCGAAAGGCAGCAGGACCGGATAATATACCGGGGCGTCTGCTTAGGGGATGTGCCGACCAGCTGGCCCTGGTTCTGACAGACATTTTTAACACCTCCCTGAACCAGGCCATTGTTCCATCATGTTTCAAGACAGCCACCATCATACCAGTCCCCAAAAAGTCCACAATAACCTGCCTGAATGATTACCGCCCCGTAGCACTCACACCAATAATAATGAAGTGCTTTGAGAGGCTTATTAAGCAGCACATGGTCTCTAAACTCCCCTCCAGTTTTGACCCGTTCCAGTTTGCTTATCGCCCGAACCGCTCCACAGAGGATGCTATCTCCTCTGCAGTCCACCTGAGCCTACAACACCTGGAGGAGAAGAACACCCACGTGCAGATGCTGTTTGTTGACTTCAGCTCAGCATTCAATACGATAATCCCCCAGCATCTGGTGAGCAAACTGGCACCCCTAGGATTCAATACCACACTATGCAACTGGATCCTGGATTTCCTTTCTGAAAGACCCCAGTCTGTGCGGGTGGGGAAGAACACCTCCTCGGTCATCACATTGAGCACCGGCTCCCCTCAGGGCTGTGTCCTTAGTCCGCTGCTCTTCACATTGATGACACATGACTGTGTCGCCAGGTGCACTACTAACCATATCATCAAATACGCGGATGACACAACAGTAGTGGGCCTCATCCGCAACAACGACGACCAGGCATACAGAGAGGAGGTGGAGCAGCTGGTGAGCTGGTGCAGCAGGAACAACCTTCTCCTAAATGTGGACAAAACCAAGGAGATTGTCGTCGACTTCAGAAAGAAAAATCAGCCCAGTCACACTCCGCTGTGCATCAACAACTTAGCAGTGGAGCAGGTGAAAAACATCAAGTTCCTGGGAGTGCATATAATGGATACCTTAACTTGGACCACAAACATCACATCTCTGGTAAAACGGGCACAGCAGCGTTTGTACTTCCTCCGCAGGATGAGAAGATCACACCTCCACCCTCCTATCCTCACCACATTCTACAGAAGCACCATTGAATCAGTCATGACCAGCTGCATCTCTATGTAGTGCGGCGGCTGTACAGCTGCGGACTGGAAGTGCCTTCAGAGAGTGGTGAGGACAGCGGAAAAAATCATTGGGACTTCTCTTCCTTCCATCATGGGCATTGGTTACAAACGCTGTCTGACAAGAGCTAAGGGCATTACCAGAGCCCCCACGCACCCACAATATGGACTGTTTACACTGCTGAACTCTGGGAGGAGGTACCGCAGCATGAAGAGCGGGACAACCAGGTTCTGCAACAGCTTCATCCCCCAGGCCATAAGACTATTTGTAGGTGGTTATGCATGCAACCAAATATGTAGCTGCCTCATTACCATTTGACACTCCCACCTTAGGTGGTATAACTGTAGTATCTGCATGCACCCTCCCTCTCTTGGTTCCAGTACGTGGTAGACCAGTTGTGGTCAGTGCTGGGACGTGTGGATGTAGTGTCTTAATAAAGACTTAGTGAAGGATTAAGGACCACGTCTAAAGACATCTACACTATTGAACTCACAATCAAACCGATGCCATAACTTTCTTATACATTGCCACTTTTAATAACTTTCCTACATATCTATTTTACAGAACTATGCACATGAAGCACTTTTTATGGACACACTAAGCACTTTTACTGATCGCCTGATATAAATGTTATATTCTGCTGCTACTTTGAAGAGTCAATGCAACGAAATTTCGTTCAATGTGCACTGTGTCTATGTGTATATCTGAATGACAATTAAAGTTAATCTATCTAATCTATCTATCTAATCTCACCTGAAACTGATTCTCAGTTGAGAGTAGGGACCAGTTGAATGCCTTCCCTTTTTGTTTCAATATGTTAGTACTAACCAGTCGATATATATAACTATACCCCTATGAGGTATTATCAATTGTATTCTCTGGAGATAGTACAATTTTACACATTTCCTGTTGTAATCCTTTGTTCTGAATCTTGAACATTTAAATTGCCAGGATATTACTTTCAAAGTGGATGTATAATTATAGGCATAATAATAATAATAATAATAAATGTTATTTTCGGGCGCCTTTCAAATCTCAAGGACACCTTACAAAGATTAACAGAAGAGAAAAAAACATATAGTCGGAGAAAAATAAATAATAAGGACATCATCAATATACAAATTAAAGATAGAAATTGCTCCAAAGAAACAAAATCAAAAAAAATCAAAAAACACAATGTGAAGAGAGAGCAGCGGCAGCTAAAGCGCGCCATTGTCCACTCTCTCTTCCGACAGCCATCTTGGACACAGACTAACATAGTAACTACACACAGAAAAATCATCCCCCGGCACAAAGTCCAGTCCCCAACCCCAGTTCTCCCAGAAGTCAGGCCTATTTGAGGCCACCGCTATTGCCTCTACGGAGGCCCGATGTTCCTGGCCATTCTGGCCGGGTGGAGTTGCCCCGGCGTCGGGAGAGTCCTCACAGTGGCTGGGCCTCCTGGAACGGCCGCTTCCTAGCAGGGGATTGTCGGCTTCCGAAGCTGACAGGGACGCACCGGGTTGGAGCTCCCAGGCTCCCGATGTTAAAGACGGCGCCGCCCGCTCCGCTCCGCAGACCCGCAGCCCGGAGGTGTTGATCTCGGCGGTCACATCTCACCGGAGCTCCAGCGCATCGATCCTGCGCAGCGACCCAGGCAAGGCATCGCCCGCTCCACGCCACGATAATGCTCCAGCGCTGTGCCGCCACCGAAGCCGAGGTGCTGGGCGGTTCCCGCCAGGAAACGGCGCTCCAAGCCCGCTGGTAGGCCACGAGGACGGGTCGACGGGCAGCCCAGTGAAAAAGCTGCCTCACCGACCAGGTAGGGACCTAGAAGTAAGATTACCTCCTTCCCCCCACATTAAGAAGTCCATTTCTCCTACAAACGAAAGACAAGACTTACTAAAAACTGGAAAAAAAATGTTTCTACTCTCTACCATCTATTTTTCCACTCTTTCCCCTTTCTATTGTTTTCTTTTTCTTGTCTTGCCTACTCATAACATAAAACTAGAGGTTGTACATAGAATGAATTACGGTATGACATAGTTGGCACCTAAAATTAGGTGCCACTGTATTGTTTTGTATTGTATTAACTTCTAATAAAATAAACAAAACAAAAAAAACAAAAAAATAAAATGTGAATGCTCTTAAAATATAACAACAATTTAAATGTTAAAGATGAGATTTATTAAGTTATTTCTTGTTGTGTTCTTCTGCTCACTGCCTCTTCATGACTCTTTGCTGTTGATAAAAAAAAGACAATTTCAATATAGAGAGATTCAGCCGTCAAATTTTAACAACGAAAATCTGAGAATTTACCTCAAAAGTCATAATTCTGTGCAGGCCTGCAATTCCAATCTCACAGCACTGGAAGCGGAAGCAGGCAGCAAATCCAATCTCACAGCACTTGAACCGAATGCAGGCCGCAAATCCAATCTCACAGCACTCCAAGCAGAGTGCAGGCAGCAAGTCCAATCTCACAGAACTACAAGCAGAGTGCAGGCAGCAATTCCAACCTCACAGCACTCCAAGCAGAGTGCAGGCAGCAAGTCCAACGTCAAAGCACTCCAAGCAGAGTGCAGGCAGCAAGTCCAACCTCACAGCACTACAAGCAGAGTGCAGGCAGCAAGTCCAATCTCACAGCACTACAAGCAGATTGCAGGCAGCAAGTCCAATCTCACAATGCTCCGCAGAGTGCAGGCAGCAATTCCAACCTCACAGAACTCCAAGCAGAGTGCAGGCAGCAATTCCAATCTCACAGCACTCCAAGCAGAGTGCAGGCAGCAAGTCCAACGTCAAAGCACTCCAAGCAGGGTGCAGGCAGCAAATCCGACCTCACAGCACTCCAAGCAGAGTGCAGGCCAGCAAATCCAATTACACAGCATTTCAAGCAGACTGCACACACATGCACTCACACATACATGCACTCACACACTCATTCAGGAACTGCTTCTTCCTGACAGCCATCAGGATATTAAACATAGTGAATAAGTTCTGAACTACAAAAGATTATATTAGTTGTACTATTTGTTATTTATTGAACACTCACACACACCCTCCACCTTACACACTCACACCCTCCACCTCTCACACACACCCTCCACCTCACACACACACCCTCCACCTCACACTCACACACACGCTCCACTTCACAGTCGCACACACTCTCCACCTCACACACAGACACACACACACAGACACATTCACACACAGACACACACACACCGCACACCACAATCACACACACACACCACAATCACACTCTCACACACCATGACACACACACAGACACACACACCATGCCACACAGACACACACACACACAAACACACAAACACACACACACACACACACACACACACACACACACACACACACACACACACACACACACACACAAACACACACATATGGCAGTAAACTTTTTTGAACACTCAAATGGCTCAGTATGGGCCTTCCGCAGTCAACAACACTTCCGCATTCAGCACGACGTCTGCCCTCACCAGAAATTACGCGTTATTCAGCGCGACCTGTCCACTACGTCACGGAATGAGTGGGACTTTTGCAGTAAACAGTCTGATCTTTCAAACTACATTTTCATTTTCATTTTCAAACTTCATTTTCAAACCACATTATTATTTTCAAACTTCATTTTTAAACCACATTTTCACTTTCAAACCAACCACATTTTTAAACCACATTTTCACTTTCAAACCAACCACATTTTCATTTTCAAACCTACTTCCTATACTGGTCAGTCTTGGAAGTGGTAACGATGAACTAACAACTAACAACCTGCTGTACCGCTATATTATGGGTACTGATTAAAGATGATCTTGAACTCCAGATTGTACAATTTGCTTATTTGCACAAACCAACCACATTTTCAAACCACATTTTCAAACCGCATTAAGTGCACTCACAGGCCAGTAGACACTGTAGCATATTAGTATGTGGTTAGATTGTATAAAGATAATAAACTATTTCCAAGAGATTGTTTTGTACTGCATTGTGAGCCTAGATTCAGGTTTACTCTGAAGAGATTCAGGTTGAATTCAGAAATGTTATTATCAGAGGTAAGGTGAATGGCTTGTACCTCCTTTGGATGGGATGAAAGAAGCCTTTTGTATCTTTATGTTGCAGTTTTGGGATGTGGTTTATGATAAATCATCTTTGAGAGATTTAATCTATTACATTACCAAGAGCTGATTTGGAGTGATGTCACAATGTAAATGTTTTACGGATTTATCATTTTGAATCACAGTTGTATTTTGAAGATTAAGAAGCAACCTCATCTATTCAACCAGTCATCTGTATTACGTTAGTTTTCTAAAGTAACTATATTTACAGCTTTTACAAATATTTTTCAACTTAGTTACATTTGAGGTTGAACACTTGGGTAGCTTACAACCCAATGGTATGAACATTGAATTCTCCAATTTCATGTAAAAAATCTGCCCCCCAACAAACTTTTCTCTTTCCCTCACTGCTGTCACTACTCCAGTGTGCACACATTTCCTCAACCATCACCACCCGAGTCACTCTACACTTTCCCCCTCCTTTCTATACTCACTTTACAAGCACAAATCCTGTATTTCCCTTTAAACCCATTCTGTCTCATTCCATCCATATCCATCCTCTGGCTTTACATTTCACCACTCCTTTTCTTTTCATATCTGACACCCTTTTGTCTCCATTTCACCTCTGGCCTCTGTCACTTACTCAACCAATCACCCCCCTCACCTGTACCACCTATCATTTCCCAGGTAGACAAAAGTGCTGGAGAAACTCAGCGGGTGCAGCAGCATCTATGGAGCGAAGGAAATAGGCAACGTTTCGGGCCGAAACCCTTCTTCATGATGCCGCTGCACCTGCTGAGTTTCTCCAGCACTTTTGTCTACCTTCAATTTTCCAGCATCTGCAGTTCCTTCTTAAACACTTTACCATATCCCAGGCTTTGCTCCACCCCTATCTCTCGTTTGAAACTTTCTCCCCTTACCCCATCATTCTGAAGAAGGGTCAAACTGCAAATGTGGTCTTTCCATTCCCTTCCCCGATGCTGCCTGATCCCCTGAGATCTTCAAGCACTTAATTTTTTTCTCAATATTTCAGGATTTGCAGCTTCATGTGTCACCATCTTACATTAGAGATAAACTGTACAGTACAAATATGATGCCCAGGTATGGATTGTGAACCACATATTAATAAACACCAATAGAAAACTGATAAATTGAATTCATAGATTTGGAATGCCATTTGCCATATTTTCTGTAAAAATATATCAATATTTGCTAATGCAATAACATTTAAAAGAAAATGAGAGAAATTAATAATTTGTGTTTACTTCCTCATAGTTGTTGAAACTAATTGTCAGAAATCTCAATTGTTGATTAAAAAAAATCTTGATTTACTTTTTTTTTCAATTTTGGTATCTTTATCCATTCTGTCACATTTGAGTCAAATTGGAGGATCTTTTTTTTGTTGAGAAAGCTCAGATTTTGTCTTGTGCTTAATATATCGGCAATCCATTGTGTTTTCCTTTTGCTTTCTCCACTTGGTCATAAATCACAGAAGATATACTGTAAGCTACGTGAGTTTTCCATTATAGTAATGGGGTAATGCCTGAGTACCTCAGGCTCTTCCTTAATAAGTGCACAGGGAATGCAGTCATGCAGTTGTGAAGCCATAATTTCCTGCTGAATATCATAACTATAACAACCAATATTGAGTGTTAGAATAACTACGTTGCAATGCTAGAATGTATACCCGGTATCCTGTAACAGAACAAACAGAAAAATCTGCAAATGCTGCACAATACAAATTGGAATTAATTTTGAGCATTATGCTCTTGTCTCAAATGATTGGTGACCTATAGATTTCCCCTCCAGTGTTTACAAGCATGAAAATAGAAAGAGTGGGGATGGCCCAGAACACAGAGGCAATCAATTGAGGAGAGAAAACAGTCAGTGTAGATCAGAAATGTATGTTTTAGTGCAATGCATTGTACATGCATGCTAGAAAAGGCAAAATAAAAATTGAGAAAAATGTTTTCAACTGCAGGATGCAAAAAAAAAGCTATTTTAGATATTTTGGTGTAAAATAACAGATACCAGTCGAATATAACATGAACATGAAGATCCTGATCGGTTACCTCTATAATATACTCACGATGATTGACATAGAAACAAGAACAGATTATTCTGTCTCTATCCTATTTAATTTAAGAATCGTTTCTAAGAATATAATCTATTGCATTGTCACACTATGCCCAAAATATTCTTTGATTAGTGTAAATATTAAAGAACTGACAGCTGCTGGACGATCTGCATACCTTCTCAGTTAATTAGTTAATTTATTTGAAAGCATCGAGTGTTGGGTAGCTCCTGGTTAGGCTTTGGTTTGTAAATGTACTTGCAAACCAATTGTAAATTACACAAGCTAACATATTGACATGACTATAGGATTTTGATGAACTGTTTTCCAAGCAATTAAGGATCTTAATGGCTTAATGGCATTGTTTGTTTAACTGATCCCAAACAGCAGGGAAACAGCCGGTGTATATACAGGTACACCTGTTTTTTTCAGACCAACAGTCCATTAGCAACATACAGATATTTTCAACATAACGGGACAAACAACGTGCAAACTCTGGAACAAAGAGGCTTCTGATGATACATTAGTGGAATGTATAGATTGTAATGTTTGAATGATGAAAAGGCCCAATTTCATCTGGCAATCCAAATGCAGAGAGCAAAACAAGTGTCTGACAGCACATCTGTTTCGGCGTGAAGTACTTTAGGGTTCAAAGTCACAGACATGAGTTGTTGAAGAGATGGAGCTAGAGTGTTAGGCACAGGGTGAGAGTAGGTCATTTTTGTTGGCTGCAAAGAGGTACTTCTGGCACCACAAAAAATCATTCACTGGTCTTTGCATGTTACTTCAGTTCCATTGTTGGCAGAACTCATTGAAATGAACATCAGAGAGGCTGCAGAAAATGTCAACAGAATACGGCACTCAGAATGTGACCTCTGTAATAAACCCCCTAATTATTAGACGAGATCTCTGTTCTGAAACAAATAGGATATAAGTTTTCCTTTTGAAATAGGATTTGGAGAGCAACACAGCTGAAGACCACATTTTGAGACCTTTGAAGGTGCATAAAGACAGGTAGAAATTAATTATAGTCAGGATATCCTATTTCTATTTATGCTTCAGGAAGAGATCAAATACAACTCAACACAGTGGCGCAGCGGTAAAGTTGCTGCTTTAGTGGTCTGAGAAATGACTACTGGAGTTTTCAACAGATCTTTATTCGAAAGTTCAATAACCAGCATACAGGCTTTTCAGACACGTCTGCCCACAACGGTGGTCAGCGCTGAACTAACACTCGCAAGGGAAAAAATGCGCGAAACCAGCAGCCCCTCCCAAGTCACGTGACCGCGGCTTCCGATCGCCGGGTTCGATATCTGCATGTGCTAGCAGGTGCCGCTACACTGCCTTATAGTGCCAGGCATCCAGGTTTGATCGTGACTATGGGTGCTGTCTGTTCAGAGCTTGATCTAAACACCCCCTGAATCTATTTATTGTCTCTCCTAACATGACCTTTAAATTACCTTCACTATGCTGGCCTCTTTTCCTGTCATGCTTCCCCAGTATGTAGGATCTTCATAAAATCATAAGACTTAGGAGCAGAATTAGGCCATTTGGCCCATTGTCTGATCCGCCATTTGATCATGGCTGATCTATTTTTCCCTCTCAACTGCATTCTTCTGCCTTCTCCCCATAATCTTTGATGTCCTTACTAATAAAGAACCTTTCAATCTCTGCTTTAAAAATGCCCAAATGACGACCTCCACGGACATCTGTTCCAATGAATTTCACAGATTCATCACCCACTGGCTAAAAAAGTTCCTCCTCATCTCCATTCTAAAGTTAAGTCCTTTTATTCTGAGGCTGTGTCCTGTGGTCATGGAATCTCCCACTAATGTTGTTGCTGTTGTTGTTGTTGTTGTTGTTGTTGTTGTTGTTGTTGTTGTTGTTGTTGTTGTTGTTGTTGTTGTTGTTGTTGTTGTTGTTGTTGTTGTTGTTGTTGTTGTTGTTGTTCATCCTTCGTAGTCAAAGAAGACCATGACTTCAGTCCTAAGATGACTGGTGAGACCAATCCAGGCGTGGAAGGCTCGCCCGCATAAGGGACACAGTTGGGTGGGTGCTGCAGTAGAAGTTGAAGTGGCTCGAGCCTTGCGCGCTGCGCGTTTCCACTGAGCTTCTACAGTGCATTTCTACTCAGCTGCATGCGCTCCTGTGGTGATCTTGCTTCACCCAGTTGGGCGGTACGGGTCCTGTAGTCATGACTTGCGCTTGACTTGGATTAAAGTGAGGGAGAGTTGCTCAAATTGTCAGCCTCATTCTCTTGTCCCGGCCTATCTGGATCCAGTGGCAGGACATAGCGAAGATGGTTGGCAATAGGTCAGGATGCAGTGGATGGCCACCAGTGTTCTGCGTAAACATTGTGCCCTAATTGCGCTCCACGACGCTTTGCTGTGTCCACCTTCCTACCCATTGGACGGCCAAATAGTGGTCTCCTCCGCGTGTTCCACCGGATCAAGTATTCACCTTTCCTGAATAAGGTAATAGGCACAAGGCAGTGGAGGTTTGCATTTGGTGTTTTCCTTCACCCCTCCAGGATGCTATATAAAGGACGCCTGTGTGTGGCTTTGTTTCATGTGGGGAGACTGGTCCACAGGCAGCCACGCCATATTCCTTGACAGATCTGGGTCAGGATCCAGTGGCATGGTCTAAGATGACCGGAGACCCTTTTCTGCTGCAGCCTTCATCCGCCTTCCCATGCTCCACTAAATTCAGCCATCGTCCTCTGCCTGTTCCTGTTGGGGTCTTGGTTGGATTGCTCTTTGTCAGAGACCTCAACCTCGACCTTACCGCCTTGAGTGACCCTATCAGGATCTCAGGTCCGCAGAAGCTTCTCCACCACGACAAGATGACAATCCACGGAGAAGCCTGTTCAATGGCTTAATGGTTCAACCATGCTTTATTTTCACATGTGCAAAGTGCAAATATACAGTGAAATTATTTTCTTACAGTCTGGTAGAGTATTGCCATACCATCCATGATTAGCAATTGTACAGAAATAGTCTACTGATACTGCATGCAAGAGGTGCCATGTTTTGGCACAATTTTCCAAGTCCAGTCCATGCTCTAGTTGTTATAAGCAGTGCCCAATTCACGCAAGCCCAGGCTACTACATGCCTCCAGTCATCGCCTTCCTTGGTTGTGTGGATTAACCAGCAAATGGACATCCTCTCCTCGCCTGCGCACCTTTGTTTCCCAGGAGAGCCTCCCACAGCTGACCTTGAGGGCGCAGTAAGCCAGACCCCAGTTCCCTCTTCTCTCCCTCTAGCCTCACTCCTCTCCCGACATGTCTGTTGTCATCGTTGACTCCAGACTCCCGGTCTCTGGGCTATGGGGATGAGCAGCGGAAGATCGGCGGGCTCCCCCTTCCAGCTTGCCACAGTAAGCCACAGTCCGCGCTGGGCCTTGCGTTCAGCTGCAGTCTGCTGGCTTAGCGGCTTCCCCTACAGGTGATGTAAACATCCTCTCCACAGCTGTAGATTAACCATATTAATCGATGCCTATATAAACTCCACTACACATTATACATGCCACACATTCCACCTTGCAATCCAGTCTGGGTTTTGGGCATCATGAGTGCTGTGCCCTTGGCAGCCTGTCGTTTTGTTACTGCGGTTTAGAATGTAAGCTGATCCGATATACACAGCTGTGTATGATGCTCTCACATTGAAATCTTAATAAAAGACTGATGGTTCACTATAGACTTTGTGATGGATCTTACAAACATGGTGTCAGAGGTGGGATACGAACCCACGCCTCCAACTGGAGGCCTGGTCACCTTCGGCAAAGCTGTGCACAAGCTGTACACCAACCAGAGTCCTACTCAACAACTACTCTCACAGTCCAAGGATCTTTTTTGCAATAAACTGGGCAAGCTCCCTACCAAGTACACTATTATAACTGACCCGGAGGTCGCACCAGTCATTCGTCCCCCCCACCAAATCCCGCAAGCAATGAGGGACCGCATCAAAAACAAACTGGACAGAATGGAATCTTTGGGCGTGATTGCCCCTGTCAATGACCCATCTGCCTGGGTTTCCACAATGGTCGCAGCCACCAAGAAGAATAAAGACGAAATAAGGATCTGTATGAACCCCAAGGACTTAAACACTGCCATCAAATGTCCACACCACCCAATGCGGACGGTGGAAGAAGTTGCGGCACACCAGGGAAAAGCCTGGTATTCTCAGTCTTAGATGCAAAAAGCTCATACTGGCAGATTCCGCCAGACCACGCATCCTGCATACTAACCACATTTGGTACCTCTTTCGGACGCTATCATTTTTTACGCATGCCGTTTGGCATCAATTCGGCTAGTGAGGTTTTCCAGCACACCATGGAACAGCTTTTTGCCAGGTACCCATGCGTTATAATTGTGGATGACATCCTGGTCGCCGGGCGTGATGTCCAGGAACACAACTGTAACCTAAAACTAGTCCTATATCAAGTGCCAGTGAGGTAAACCTCAAACTCAACACGATCAAGTGTAGGTTTCGAGTCAACAAAGTGAAGTACGTGGGTCACGTATTAACCAGCAACGGCCTCAAGCTGGACCCGTCCAAGACCATTGCCATCAGCAAGATGCCAGCATCCACAGACGATTTCTAAGCATGGTAAACTATCTGGAAAAGATCATCCCAAACTTCAGCGAACTCTCAGCCCTGCTGCGGCAGCTAACTCACAAGGACGCACACTGGTCCTGGCACGAGCACCAACAGAGGGCGTTCGACATCCTCAAACACCAAATGTCTTGTGCTCCCACCCTCACATGATGTCGAGCATCCCGTCACCCTAACTTGCAATGCCTCCCAGAACGGGCTGGGTGCTGCCTGCCTACAAGATGACGGTAAGAGTCCCCAACCTGTCGACTATGCCTCCCGCACCATGTCTGACACAGAACAGCATTACGCTAAAAATAGAAAAGGAACTGTTTGCCGTAACTTTCACCTGCAAGAAATTCAAGGACTTTATCTTTGGCAACCCGGTCATAATTGAAACCGACCATCAGCTCCTGGTCAGCATCCTGAGCAACCCAATACACGCGGCCCCTGTGCACTTACAACACACGATGATGACATAAATCTGATTCACAAATGCGGAAAGGACATGTATTTATCTGACACCCTGTCACGGGCACCCCCACAGCACCTGCGAGAAGCACCTGTCAGACGACGATGGGTAAATGGTTATGATGGTCTCTCACCTTCCATCCAACTGCTGCGGACGAAATGCTACAGTCGCTCTTCACTGTCATCCGTCACAGTTGGCCAGACAAACAATACCAGCTGCCTCCCCTATTTGCACGTTCTACCCGGTTCGCGACGAACTAGTTCTCCAGGATGTGGTGGAGGGACATAAGGCAGTCATTCAGGAATCTCTGCTCGCCAAATATTTTGAGGCCGTCCACAGGGGCCATCCCGGGGTGCAAGCAACTATCCAACAGGCAAAGAGTATGTTCTTCTGGCCTGGAATGGCCGATTTTGTGCGTGAGAAAGTGAAAGCCTGCGCTGTTTGCAAAAGCCTAGCTCCGGACCAGCCCAAACAACCGCTTCTCTCACACCCTACGCCAGACTTACCCTGGTCCACAGTTGCAACTGACAATTTCGAGTGGCATGGCAAACAATACTTGGCCCTAGTCGATTCATACTGGGTGGTTTGAGATCGATTTGCTCAATAGTCCAACCTCCGCCATGGTTATCCAGAAACTTACGTGCCACTTCGCTGTCCACGGGGCGCCGGTCCAGCTGCTCTCTGGCAATGGCAGTCAATTTTCCAGCCAACTCTTCAGAGGTTTCGCTAAACGCCGGGATTTCCGCCACATTACCAGCAGCCCCAAACACCCGCAGTCCAACAGACTGGCTGAACGCGCGGTAAGAAGCACTAAACAATTAATGGAAGGATCACCCAGGTCTATCTTGACTTGCTTAACCTACGGAACATCTCCCATGACCCGATTCTGGGATCCCCTAGCCAGCGTCTCATGACAAGGTAGACTCGCACTCCTCTACCTATGGCTAAGCAGATGCTACAGCTACAAGTTTGCATGCCAGTTTTGTTACTGCGGTTTAGAATGTAAGCTGATCCGATATACACAGCTGTGTAAGATGCTCTCACATTGAAATCTTAATAAATTTGTTTGCATGCCATGCAGTTCAATTCCCGCTCCAACAACACCGAGATGCTCAGAAGAAATATTACGACAAGACCAGCACTCCGCACCCGCCACTTACCAAAGGGCAAGTCGTCCGTTTGCAGTCGCCCAAAGGCCAAGTCATTCTTGGGTCCTACCTGGTCAGTGTTGACAACGTCATCTACAGACATACCCACCAGCACTTCCGCCCGGTTAACGAGCCAGCACCTCCACATCAATACCCTGACCAACCGGCCGTGACCCTTTCACGGTCCAACGGGATGCTCCTGTGGTTCCATGGTTACCGGCCGCCTCACCACTCCAGCCGCTGCCATTACAATCCCCGCTTTTGCCCGCAACGCCGGCAAGATCAATACCTTGTTCAATCTCCAGTAAAGGAAAATGAGAAGTCCTACCGTACACGTGTGGGACGTGTTTGCAAGCCGATCCCGAGAATTGGAAAATTCACCAGCTATGACTGAACTGCGTACGACGTACAAGTAAAGTGCACACACCCTATACTGGTGTTTTACAATATATTCCGCCGTGTTTTTTTATTATGCATTGCTTCTTTAATAGGAAGGATGTAGATTAACCATATTAATCCATGCCTATATAATCTCCACTACACATATTATGCATGCCACACATTCCACCTAGCAATCCAGACCGGGTTTTGGGCATCATGAGTGCTGTCCCCTTGGCAGTCTGTCGTTATGTTACTGCGTTTTAGAACGTAAGCTGCTCCGATATGCACAGCTGTGTATGATGTTCTCTCCTTGAAATCTTACCAAAAGACTGATGGTTCACTCTAGACTTTGTGATGGATCTCTTACAAACAACAGCTAAGCCTAAAGTTACCCAATTTCCTTATAATTCCTTGAATTTCCTATTTCATTGAGCAAATCACAAAGTGCTAGAGTAACTCAGCGGGTCAGTCAGCATTTGTGGAGGGAATGGAAAGGCAATGTTTGGGTCAGGACCCTTATCAGTACACATACACATTAATACACATATTAATATCCATACAAATAAAATAATGGAATGAATTCTAATTCAATTAAGAGTAATGAAAAATGAGTTAATCATTTGTTCCAGTAGATTAGTTTGTGAACCAGAGTCTGCAGTAGGAATAACAATGCAGGCCTACACTTTTTCTCTTACTTCCTCTCCTTGCACCGTGAAAGCTTTTACAAGAACCCAAGAAAATAGGAATAGGTGTCAGTCACCAGGCTCCTCAAGCCTGCTGCGACATCTAACATGATTATGACTGATCTACGTTGGCCTCAACCACTTTTCAATGCCAATTCTTCATAATCTTCAATTCCTTAAATATATATTTACCTCCACGTTAAATCTACTATATTTAGTGATCTAGTCTTGATCATCATTGGGGGTAGATAATGTCAGGGATTCATGGTCTGAGAAAATAAAACTTTGATGCACCTCAGTTTTAAATGATAAGCCCTTTATTTTTTTTCACTTTGTCTCTTGTACCATATATTCATTAGTACCCAAGCAATAAACGTTTTCCTTCTTCGTCACAAGCATCCATTGGATTATCTGACAGAATTTCCACCTTCAATATGAAGCCACATTTTCCTCGCTCCTTCCTTTTCATCATTCTACTGGGACCATTCCTTCCATGGCATCCTTCGTATGATAACAACAAAACAAAATGATATAATATGGCTGCATCAAAGTCACTATGCAGCTTTATAAGCCTTTAGAAATATTATGAAAGGGTGCAGGTGAGGTTTGCCAGAATGATGCCTGGATTTGAGAGCATTAGACATTGATTGTTTTTTTCGGGAATGCCGTTGTGGGATGACCAGATAGACGTATGCAAAATTATGAGAGGCATAGAAAGGATAGACAATCAGAACCTTTTTTGCCTGGATGGAAAAATCTAATATTAGACATCATAGCTTTAAGGTGAGAGGGCAACGTTTAAAGGAGATGTTGTAGCATTGTAGTTGAGCTTAGATGTATGAGAACATGTTATAGTGTTAGTTTTAATTTGTTTAATCAATCGTTTATTTTATTCCACCATTCCCCATCTTGTCATTAATGGTTGTTATGTGGCAATTCATTTTTAATAATTTTGATGGGCTACGAAAACCAGTGAAAGGACACAAAATTAAGTAATTGATTGGTAGATACAGATCAGAGACTGTGAGTGTTTCATATAGTTCAGACATCTGGTCCCTGTGCAACCTAAATTAATTCTAGAATCCTGGAGATTATTAAATGTCCTCATCACCTTCCTTCTCCTTTCCTTTCCTTTTCCTCCCAGAATTGTCTAAAGTGACATTACCTCATTATCTACCAAGCATGGCTGATGCACAATGTTATGAAGCCTGCAGTTTATGGTGACCAATCTGTGCAAGATGTTTGTTTCAGGTAGGCACTTCCAGGTCATCCCATCCTCCTGAAGCTTATATTCAGCTTGATCAGATATCTGGTAGCCATTTGTCATTCAATATAAAATAAGATTGTGCTTCTAATGAGTATCAGCAGCCAAGTTTGAATCGTTATCCAACAACCATCTCTTGTGTTTGCACCCTTGAACAAAGGCAATGAAGACAGCATCATGGAACATCAATTAAACTCTTGCTCATACTAGTAGATACTTATTTGCGTAGTTTCACATTAGATACACATTGACAGTGATAAATTGTGATTGATGAACATTTTGGGTTATTCTGTGAGTGATCAGATTGCAGTGCGTGTCTACATTTGCTGATTTCTGCATCTCTAAGCGCCAAGCCTGCAATTCAAACCTGAGTGTGTGTTTACTCTGACTGGTTTCATTGCAGACAAAATCATTTAACAGCCGACTTTGGAAAACAAGCTATTTTTGTCATCCATCCACACCCACGATCCTGACCTTCTCCAGGTCAAAACTCTCCCTTGCATGTTTCTGACAACAGTCTTCAACCCGATCAATTACACAGTCACATTTTTTGTTTGCCCCCATCAGCATGATCTCACACCTCCTCCAGAGCATATTGTGCTGTATCAAGCTCATCAAGTTGTGCAAATGTTCATTAAACTTTTAAGGGAAGCTGTGAATTTTGTATAAACAATGGTGAACCTATGGATGGCTGCTGGGGTCCAATGAGTGAACTAATTTCAGCTTGACTTCAGATCAACCATCATATCTCCAGGCGCGTGTTCATATTTAAGGGGAAATGTCCCAAATACTTTTTTTAAATACGGGGTTAACATATCTACTTATTAATAAATGCAAAACTTGCTATTTCCAAATTTGACAAGAAAGTGAGTATACAGTATATCAAGATCAAATCTCAAGGATTGACATGTTCTGATTGTACTGACAGGAATAACAAATGGATGATGTATTACTGCTGTATTAAACATGAACAAAATATAGATTAATTTTAGTTTTGAATACATTTGTTGTGCAAATGTAACCGAACATGTAAATCGCAGTGTTTAAGAAGGAACTGCAGATGCTGGAAAATACAAGGTACACAAAAAAGCTGGAGAAACTCAGCGGGTGCAGCAGCATCTATGGAGCGAAGGAAATAGGCAACATTTCGGGCCGAAACCCTTCTTCAGACTGATCGGGGGTGGGGGGAGCGGGGACAAGAAAAGAAAAAGGAGGAGGAGCCCGAAGGCTGGGGGATGGGAGGAGACAGCAGGGGGACTGAGGAAGGGGAGGAGATAGCAAGGACTAACAAAATTGGGAGAATTCGATGTTCATGCCCCCAGGATGCAGACTCCCCAAGCGGAATATGAGGTGCTGTTCCTCCAATTTCCGGTGCTGCTCGCTGTGGCCATGAAGGAGACCCAGGACAGAGAGGTCGGAGACGGAGTGGGAGGGGGAGTTGAAGTGCTGAGCCACCGGGAGGTCAGCTTGGTTATTGCGGACCGAGCGGAGGTGTTCGGTGAAACGATCGCCCAACCTCCGCTTGGTCTCACCGATATAGATCTGCTGACATCTAGAGCAGCGGATGCAATAGATGAGGTTGGAGGAGATGCAGGTAAACCTCTGTTGCACCTGGAATGACTGCTTGGGTCCTTGAATGGAGTCGAGGGGGGAGGTAAAGGGACAAGTGTTGCATCTCTTGCGGTTGCAAGGGAAAGTGCCCGGGGAGGGGGTGGTACGAGAGGGAAGGGAAGAATTGACAAGGGAGTTATGGAGGGAGCGGTCTTTGCGGAAGGCAGATATGGGAGGAGATGGGAAGATTTGGCGAATGGTGGGGTCACGTTGGATGTGGCGAAACTGACGGAGGATTACTTTTTGTATGTGACGGCTGGTGGGGTGAAAGGTGAGGACTGGGGAACTCTGCCCTTGTTGCGAGTGGGGGGATGGGGAGAGAGAGCAGTGTTGCGGGGTATGGAAGAGACCCTGGTGCGAGCCTCATCTATGGTGGAGGAGGGGAACCCCCGTTCCCTGAATAATGAGGACATTTCAGATGTCCTGGTGTGGAACGCCTCATCCGTGGAGCAGATGCGGCGTAGACGGAGGAATTGGGAGTAGGGGATGGAGTCCTTACAGGAAGCAGGGTGGGAGGAAGTGTAGTCCAGATAGCCATGGGAGTCAGTGGGTTTATAGTGGATGTCGGTCAGAAGTCTATCACCTGCAATGGAGATAGTGAGGTCAAGGAATGGTAAGGAAGTGTCGGAAATGGTCCAGGTGTATTTGAGTGCCGGATGGAAGTTAGTGGTGAAGTGGATGAAGTCAGTCAGTTGTGTGCGGGTGCAGGAGGTGGCACCAAAGCAGTCGTCGATGTAGCGGAGGTAGAGGTCGGGGATGGGGCCCTGGTATGTATTGAACAAGGATTGCTCGACGTAACCGACAAATAGGCAGGCATAGCTGGGGCCCATGCGTGTGCCCATAGCTACGCCTTGTATTTGGAGGAAATGGGAGGAGGCGAACGTGAAGTTATTGAGGGTAAGGACCAGCTCCGCTAGGCAGAGGAGAGTGTCAGTGGCTGGGTATAGGTTGCTTCTCTGGTCGAGGAAGAACCGGAGGGCTTTGAGACCATCCTGGTGGGGGATGGAGGTGTAGAGTGATTGGACGTCCATGGTGAAGATGAGGGGGTGAGGGCCTAGAGAATGGAATGCGCGGAGACGACGGAGAGTGTCTGAGGTGTCTTGAACATAGGTAGGGAAGGATTTAACCAAGGGGGATAGGATGGAGTCAAGCTATTTGGAAATGAGTTCGGTGGGGCACGAACAGGCAGAGACAATGTGTCTTCCGGGACAGTCAGGTTTGTGGATTTTGGGGAGAAGGTAAAATCAGGCCGTGCGGGGCTGGGGAACGATGAGGTTGGAGGCTCGGTCAGGTAGAGCATTGGAGTTGATGAAGTCGGTGATGGTGCTGGAGATGGTGGCCTGGTGCTCGTCAGTGGGGTCATGGTCCAGGGGTAAGTAGGAGGAGGTGTCCGAGAGTTGGCGCGTGGCTTCAGCTTTGTAGAGATCGGCGCGCCAGACTACCACGGCACCTCCCTTGTCGGCGGATTTGATAACCCAATCTGGGTTGTTGCGGAGTGAGTCGATGCAGAACGTTCATGGGGGAGAGGTTGTAGTGAGACAGGGGAGTGGAGAAGTTGAGGCGGTTGATGTCGCGACGGCAGTTATTGATGAAGAGTTCTAAAGCCGGAAATTGGCCACGAGGGGGGTTCCATGAGGAGGGGGTGCGTTGGAGACGGGAAAAGGGGTCATCAGTGGGGGGCGAGGACTCCTTCCCATGGAAGTACGCTGTGAGGCGGAGGCGACGGTAGAAGAGCTCCATTTTGTGGTGGGCGCAGAATTCATTGAGGTGGGGGCGGAGGGGGACAAAGGTAAGACCTCTGTTGAGAACAGACCGTTCGGTGTTGGAGAGGGGGAGGTCGGGGGGGATAGTGAACACCCCGCAGGGATGGGGGTTGGGGCCGGAGGAAGGCAGGTGGGTGGAATGGGGATGAGGCAATGTGTGGTGGGGAGGCGATGTGTGGTGGGGAGGTGGTGGGTGGTGGGGGGGTGGTGGGTGGTCAGGGGGTGTGGGGGGGGGGTGGGTGAGAGGGCTGTTGTGTGGGTGGGGAAGAGCAGGGGTCACATAGTTAGAGGGGGTTGGGGAAGACTCAGTGGAACTGCCACTGAGGTTAGCAAGGCTGGGCAGACTGGCACTAGGACCCAGTGGAGTCAAACCCAGGAGAGAGGGAGTAAGCAGCGTGGAGGCTTCAGGCCCAGTGGAGAGACCAGGCTCCAGGTAAGGCGACGGCTGTGGGTTGCTGGAGGGAGGTGGAGTGGCGCGGGTCACCGCACCCGATGGTCGGAGTCCAGTGGCGAGGGTCAGCGGGCCCGATGGCAGGAGTCCCATGGTGCGGGTCAATGGACCCGATGGTCGGAGTCCATGGGCGGTTTAGTCGGGGTCCGCGGGCGATGTGTGGGAGGTCCCGGTGGGCGGATGTTCATCGGGGCGGCGCGGTGTGGCCAGCCCGGGAAGGCGACGAGATGGGTCGGGTGCGGTGCGGCGGCCATGCTGGGGGAGCGGGTCGGCGGCCATGCGGGTCGGGTCCTGCGGCGATGTTGGGTAGGTCGGGTCCAGTGGCGTTATTGGGCGGTCCCAGTTCGACGGCGATGTTCAGTGGGCCCGGTCCGGCGGCGATGCTGGATGGCCCAGTGGGACGGTGACGTTGGGTGGGCCAGGTGCGGCTGTGATGTTCTGCCGGACCAGTGCGATGGTGATGTCGGCTGGGCCCGGTGCGGCGATGAGGCTGGGCGGTCCCGGGGGTCGTCGAGGGTTGGAGGAATCGGCGAGGGGGAGAAAGTCCGAGTTACCGAAGCTGCGAGACTGGGCGTCATCGGTAGGCAGGTAAAGGTCGGCGGCAGCATCGACGTGGAGGTCGGTGAAGGCGGCGTCCTGGTGAGTATCGAAGTCCCTCCTCGTGGCCAAGATGGCGTTGCGGGACTCGGGCAGGCGATGCAGGCCAGAGTTGGGGCCCAGAGTCTGGCCTTTCTTGGAAATTGGAGGAACAGCACCTCATATTCCGCTTGGGGAGTCTGCATCCTGGGGGCATGAACATCGAATTCTCTCAATTTTGTTAGTCCTTGCTATCTCCTCCCCTTCCTCAGTCCCCCTGCTGTCTCCTCCCATCCCCCAGCCTCGGGCACCTCCTCCTTTTTCCTTTCTTGTCCCCGCCCCCCCCACCCCCGATCAGTCTGAAGAAGGGTTTCGGCCCGAAACGTTGCCTATTTCCTTCGCTCCATAGATGCTGCTGCACCCACTGAGTTTCTCCAGCTTTTTTTGTGTATGTAAATCGCAGAGTTGGGTTACAGATGGGGAACCCTGAGCTTCAATGTTGTGGTGATATTGAGGGTCTAGCACAGTTATCTGCTGCTGTCTGATCTGAAGACAGAAATAGGATTAATGACTTGAAATCTTATGTCTTTTTCATTTGAACAGCAGGGACAGAGGGTTGGTTTGATAAAGGATCTTAAAATGAGATAGAATAGATGCAAACACACAAGGGGCATTTTATCATTTTGGTAGACAGCTAGCATATTGTGTGGGTGGTTACCCTAGAAATTACACGGGGAGACTTAGATTTATCATTTTAATAGAATCATCAACGTTTTGAATATCACAAGCTGGAAGATGGCAGGACTCAATTGAGGTAAATTCTAGGAGATTAGGTCCTCAGAGAGGTGGAGGTCGGGAAGTCAGAACTGCGCAGAGCTACAGTTTCTTGCTTGAGTTTCCTGAAAAGAGTGTCTGCTGGTTGGATGACAGATCTGATTCAGCGAGGCGCCCTTTGTGCTTGCTCCTCCAAACAGACTGACAAAGTAGCTTTGGGGTCCTGTAGAAAAGAATCAATAGACAATAGACAATAGGTGCAGGAATAAGCCATTCGGCCCTTCGAGCTAGCACCGCCATTCATTGTGTCATGGCTGATCAACCCCAATCAGTACCCCGTTCCTGCCTTCTCCCCATATCCCCTGACTCCGCCATTTTTAAGAGCCCTATCTAGCTCTCTCTTGAAACCATCCTGAGAACCTACCTCCACTGCCCTCTGAGGCAAAGAATTCCACAGACTCACCACTCTCTGTGAGAAAAAGTGTTTCTTCATCTCCGTTCTAAATGGCTTACTCCTTATTCTTAAACTGTGGTCCCTGGTTCTGGACTTCCCCCAACATCGGGAACATGTTTCCTGCCTCTAGCGTGTCCAAGCCCAATCATGGAGGAGGAGCCATCTCGGGGAACGGCTAACCAGCAGCCGTCCGTTTAATTCTTTTTTAAAAAAAGTTTTTAGTAAGTCTTGTTCTTCGTCTGTTGGAGAAATGGACTTCTTAATGTTGGGGGGAAGGTGGTAATTATACTTCTAGGTCCCTACCTGGTCGGTGAGGCAGCTTATTTCTCCGGGCTGCCCGTCGACCCATCCTCGTGGCCTACCAGCGGGCTTGGAGTGCCGTTTCCTGGCGGGGACCGCCCAGCACCTCGGCTTCATTGGCAACACAGCGCTGAAGCGCTATTGCGGAGCGGAGCGGGCGATGCCTTGCCTGGGTCGCCGCGTTGGATCGACGCGCTGGAGCTCCGGTGAGCTGTGACTGCCGAGATCAACACCTCCGGGCTGCGGGTCTGCGGAGCGGAGCGGGCGGCGCCAAAATTAACATCGGGAGCCTGGGAGCTCCAACCCGGCGCGGCCCTGCCGGCTTCGGAAGCCGACAATCTCCTGCTAGGAAGCGGCCGTTCCAGGTGGCCCAGCCGCTGTGAGGACTCTCCCGACGCCGGGGCAACGCGACCCGGCCAGAACGGCCAGGAACATCGGGCCTCCGTAGAGGCAATAGGCCTGACTTTGGGTGAACTGAGGATGGGGACTGGACTTTGTGCCTTCCCCCACAGTGGTATCCACTGTGGGTGGATGATTTTTCTGTGTGTAAGTTAACATGTTAGTCTGTGTCCAAGATGGCTGTCGGAAGGGAGTGTGGACGCTGGCGCGCTTTAGCTGCCGCTGCTCTCTTTTCACATTGTGTTTTTTGATTTTTTGATTTTGTGTCTTTGGAGCAATTTCTATCTTTAATTTGTGTATTGATGATGTCCTTATTATTTATTTTTCTCCGACTATATGTTTTTTTTCTCTTCTGTTAATTTTTGTAAGGTGCCCTTGAGACTTTGAAAGGCGCCCGAAAATAAAATGTATTATTATTATTATTATAACATCATCTTGAGCAGAATTTTTACAGACTGATCTCTTAGAGCTACTCATTAATAGTAGATATAATGTACAGACAGTAATAAAATAGGGAAACTGGAATGGTATTTAGAACAGAGGAAATTAAGCAAATATTTAATGGAGTATCGAAAATTAGGTGGGTCTATTGAAGTAATAACGGGTTTTTAAATGAGGGGTATGGATTTAAGAGCAATCACTAAAGAACCAATAGATTTTAAAAAAGGATTTATTTGATATATGACGTACAGGTGAGAAATGTTTAAATTGAAACAAAATATATTAGCGGATTTCAAAAGATTTTCCAGACATTTTCCTGCATAAATGAAAAAGGGAAAATCATGGCTGTCAGGGAGATCAATGGGAATGAAAGGGAACATATTTTAAATGGTGAAGTTGTACCTTTTATCAATACCTGCAGCGAAAGTGACTGACTGTATTACAGTGTTTGGCAGCTGTACAATGGACCACTTACGGTCCACCATGTTAAAATTGATTAAATCCATAGTATTCTAGATGTCCCGGAGAGATCCAAAGTGTGGTCGACAATCCTTAGGAACAGAATGACAGAGAGGGAGAGAGAATTGTGATTTGCTGGTTTAACTGTGGGTTTTTCATTCTTCTCTGACTCCCTTTGGATTTTGATAGTCCAATGTAATGATCAAAAAGTGAGGAGCTGTTGGAAAAAACCCCATCACAAAAAGCATTTGATGTATGCAAACGAACAAAACTGCTAAATTTGAAACTGTGCTTATGAGGTGAGAAGCGCAAATTGTGAATCCAGTGCAAACAACAATATAGGTGGAAGAGGGTGGTGGGCGAGGGAGGGGAGAAACCGGTGTGAATATGGGTGGGGCACAAGGAACAGAAGAGGAAAAAAAGAAGAAAGAAAACAAAGGGGGTTGTTTGTGGGTAGTTTCCTAAAATTGAAGAATTCAACATTTACACCCACAAATGCACTTGGCTTGGCTATTCCGGTGAAACATATTTAAAAGTGTAGACACTATCTCTCAGGTAGGTTCCAACCCACACCATCCTATCTTGTGAATGGATCTCTGTTCCCTCACCATTGCAGGAACTTTTTGTTCAACATCATTGTGGAATTATTTTAAAAGAAGGAGAGTACATTTCAGAAAGGTGGCTCAACAAATACATTTCTAGGAGCTGTTGTGGGATAGACTGGTCACATCCCAACAAATGAGTTATATAAAAAGCACACCCTAGCAAACAACCAACAATAGCATAACCAAACAAATAGCTGTGCACCGTACCATATGTTTCGATGGAAGAATTTATGTCCAATTGCACTGATCTTTCAGTATACCTGAACCATGAACTACGGATCATACTCCTGATTATCTGTATAAACTGATAGGAAATTCACCCCCCCCCCCCCCCCAGGTTATTCACATCACCCCCCCCCCCCCCCCCCCCACCTCTCCCCAGCTTATTCACACCCCATGCACCGCCGAAAAAGACGCCGCCGGTGAGTGGAACAAAGGACGAGCCCGGAGATGAAGTCAGGGCTATTGGAATGTTTTTTTCCAGGCTTACGTTTCAGAGAAAATGAGTGAGACCGAGCAGCGAAGCAATGTTTCTGAGCAGATATGATGCCACAACAAACGAATAGGTCGCGGCTTAAGTTTCTCTCCGCACAGCCGGAGCGGAACCCCAGCTCAAAAAGGCAGCAAACACCCCCCGGGTTATTCACCCCCTCCACCGGGTTATTCACACACACCCTCCCCCGGCTTATTCACACTCCCCCCTCCCCCCCGGCTTATTCACACCACCCACACCCTCCCCTCCCCATCCCGGTTATTCACACCCCTCACACTCCCCCCCCCCCCGGGTTTTTCAGACTCTCCCCGGATTATTCACACTCCCCCCCTTGGTTTATTCACACTCCCCCCGGGTTATTCAGAACCCTCCTCGGGATATTCACACTCCCTCCAGGATACTCACACCCCCCGCACCTTCCCCACTGCCTCAAAAAAGCATCCAACATCAACCCTCCCTCTCTGCCCACTCCCTTCCCTCTCTACCCCCTATCTACCCCTCCCCCTCCCTCTCTAACCCCTCCCCCTCCCTCTCTACGTCTCCCTTCCCTATCTACACCCTCTCTCTCTCACCCTCTCTCTCTACCCCTCCCTCTCTACCCTCCCTCTCTACCCCTCCCTCTCTACCCCACCCTCTCTATACCCACCACCTCTGCCCCCTCCCTCTCCCTCTATACCCCCCTCCCTCTCTTCCCCCCTTCCATCTCTGCCCCCCCTCCCTCTCTGCCCACCCCCCTCTCTGCCCCCTCACTCTCTACCCCCCTCACTCTCTACCCCCATCACTCTCACCCTCTCTACCCACCCTCCCTCTCTAGAGGGAGGTTAGTGTGTGTATGTGGGGGGGAGGGGGGGGGGGGTTAGTGTGTGTGTGTGTGTGGTGCTGCAGATTTTATTCTTAAACTGTGGCCCCTGGTTTTGGACTCCCCCAACATCGGGAACACGTTTCCTGCCTCTAGCGTGTCCAAGCCTTTAACAAACCTATATGTTTCAATGAGAAAACCCTCTCATCCTTCTAAACTCCAGAGTGTACAAGCCCAGCTGCTCCATTCTCTCAGCATATGACAGTCCCGCCATCCCAGGAATTAACCTTGTAAACCTACGCTGCACTCCCTCAATAGCAAGAATGTCCTTTCTCAAATTAGGGGACCAACACTGCACACAATACTCCAGGTGTAGTCAAACTAGGGCTCTGTACAACTGCAGAAGAACCTCTTTGCTCCTATATTCGATTTCTCTTGTTATAAAGGCCAACATGCTGTTTGTTTTCTTCACTGCCTGCTGTACCTGCATGCTTACTTTCATCGACTGATGTACAAAGACCCCCAGATCCCGTTGTACTTCCCCTTTTCCCAACGACGCCATTTAGATAGTAATCTGCCTTCCTGTTTTTGCTACCAAAGTGGATAACCTCACATTTATCCGCATTAAACTTCATCTGCCATGCATCTGCCCACTCCTCCAACTTGGCCAAGTCATCCTGCATTCTCATAGCATCCTCCTCACCGTTCACACTGCCACACAGCTTTGTGTCATCTGCAAATTTGCTAATGTTACTTTGAATCCCTTCATCCAAATCATTGATGTATATTGTAAATAGCTGTGGTCCCAGCACTGGGCCTTGCGGTACCCCACGAGTCACTGCCTGCCATTCTGAAAAGGACCCGTTAATCTCTACTCTTTGTTTCCTGTCTGCCAACCACTTCTTTATCCATGTCAGCACTACCCCCAATACCACGTGCCCTAATTTTGCCCACTAATCTCCTATGTGGGACCTTATCAAATGCTTTCTGAATGTCCAGGTACACTACATCCAATGGCTCTCCCTTGTCCATTATCCTAGTTACATCTTCAAAAAATTCCAGAAGATTAGTCAAGCATGATTTCCCCTTCGTAAATCCATGCTGACTCGGACCGATTCTGTTACTGCTATCCAAATGTGCGGCTATTTCATCTTTTCCAATTGACTCCAGCATCTTCCCCACCACCGATGTCAGGCTAACTGGTCTATAATTCCACATTTTCTCTCTCCCGCCTTTCTTAAAAAGTGGGATAACATTAGCTACCGTCCAATCCACAGGAACTGATCCTGAGTCTATAGAACATTGGAAAATTATCACCAATGTATCCACGATTTCTAGAGCCACTTCCTTAAGTACCATGGGATGCAGACCATCAGGCCCTGGGGATTTATCAGCCTTCAGTACCATCAGTCTATCCAACACCATTTCCTGCCTAATGTGGATTTCCTTCAGTTCCTCCGTCATCCCAGATCCTCTGGCCACTACTATATCAGGAAGATTGTTTGTGTTCTCCTTAGTGAAGACAGATACAAAGTACCTGTTCAACTCATCTGCCATTTCCTTGTTCCCCATAATATCAAGGCTCCAACTTTGGTCTTAACTAGTTTTTTCCATCACATACCTAAAGAAGCTTTTACTATCCTTCTTTATATTCTTGGCTAGCTTACCTTTGTACCTCATCTTTTCTCCCCGTATTGTCTTTTTGGTTATCTTCTATTGTTTTTTAAACATTACCCAATCCTCTTGCTTCCCGCTCACCTTTGCTACGTTGTACTTCTTCACTTTAATTTTTATACTGTCCCTGACGTCCCTTGTCAGCCATGGTTGTCCCTTTCTCCCCTTGGAATCTTTCTTCCTCCTAGGAATGAACTGATCCTGCACCTTCTGTATTATTCCTAGAAACATCTGCCATTTTTGTTCCACTGTCATCCCTGCTAGTGTATCTTTCCAGTCAACTTTGGCCAGCTCCCCCTCATGGCCCCATAGTCCCCTTTATTCATCTGCAATACTGACACCTCTGATCTACTTTTTTCCCTCTCCAATTGTAGATTACAACTGATCACTGACTCTTAATGGCTAATTAACCTTGAGGTCCTTTATCAAATCCGGTTCATTACACCACACTAAATCCAGAATTGCCTTCTCCCTGGTAGGCTCCAATACAAGCTGTTCAAAGAATCCATCACAAAGGCACTCTACAAAGGAGTCCTGTACCAACCTGATTTTCCCAGTTTACCTGCATGTTGAAATCTCCCATAACAACCACAGCATTGCTTTTGCTACATGCCAATTTTAACTCCTGATTCAACTTGCGGCCTATGTCCAGGCCACTGTTTGGGGCCTGTAGATTAGTCCCATTAGGGTCTTTTTACCCTTACAATTCCTTAGTTCTATCCATACTGACTCCACATCTCCTGTTTCATTGTCACCCCTTGCAAGGGACTGAATTTCATTCCTCACCAACAGGGCAACCGCAACCCCTCTGCCCACCTGTCTGTCTTTTCGATAGGAACTCTCTGCCACAGAAGGTAGTTGAGGCCAGTTCATTGGCTATATTTAAGGGGGAGTTAGATGTGGCCCTTGTGGCTAAAGGGATCAGGGGGTATGGAAAGAAGGCAGGTACGGGACACTGAGTTGGATGATCAGCCATGATCATATTGAATGGCGGTGCAGGCTCGAAGGGCCGAATGGTCTACTCCTGCACCTATTTTCTATGTTTCTATGTTTCTATACCCTTGAATATCCAGTTCTCAGCCCTGGCCCTCTTGCAGACCTTTTAAGTTGCTGCAAGTAACAATGTAATTGTTTCATTTTTGGTTAAAAAGACAAACAATCACTTAACCAATGTGGAGTAGATTCGCCTGTAAAGGAACATGGGAATTGTTTCAGCTGCTCAATTCGAGCATACTGTAGCTGATCTGTACTTTAACTCTGTTTATTTGCCTTACTGCTCTTCCTAACACAAACCTATCAATCTATGCTTCTGTTGCAGACCTAATCTCATCACCCTTTTCAGGGAGAGCTCTAGACTTCACTTCTTTTGTATGGTGTTTCCTGAAATCACTCTCTAAAGGGTACTCCTGCTCCAATGTAGTTGCCACTGACAGTCACTATCAGCTGAATGAGTTTGTCACTTGGTGAGTCAAACTAGGATTGCCAACAGGCAAATTGAAGGGCATGGCTTTCAGGTTCTCAATACCATACCAATTGTACCTTTCCCACTTTAAATAGTCATGGAACGCAGATTCCCAAGAGTCAATTAGGATGTCATATTTCTTCAAAGGCCAATTAGCACATCCCGTCTCATTCCTTCTGTCTGGTAATCTCGTTCCATGACAAAGTTTAGGCTGGGAATGTAGCTTAGTTAGTTCTGCTTCCCCCACATGCACATCTTTAAATTGGAATCGTATCACTTCATATTCCATTAATATCCATTTTCAACTTGTAGCATCTTAATTTTGTTAAGAATTCACGTACCGACCACACTATTTTCAACCTTCCATTCTGTTTTTATGTTCTCCTTTCATCTTTCAGTTTCTGGAAATTTGCTCACCTCTAATTGTTCTAGTTCTGATGAAAGTTCATCAGTCTAAAATATCAACTTTTATTCTCCACTATTTTACCTTTGACATCTCTGGCATTTACTGTTTTTCAGATTTTCAGCATCCATATATTTTTTTTTTTGTAGATTTGCCGACAGCAAAAGAAAAGAACATAGTATCATTTGCACTCCCTGAATGTGACGTTTATTGATTATTATATTTACTGTCATTTTATATATTCTTCAGGTTTATTTTGGAAAACTGTCCCATGGAACGATTTAAAATCAATATAACGGCCACTAGCCATTGTGGGGATGCAGTTGTGGAGAATCTTGGCAATGGCGCTTCCTGCAGTAGATAGTGCAGAGGACCTTCTGTAGTTACCATGCCACAGTTATGGAATTATGGACTAGTCGTTAAAATCACTCTCCCCCAGATGTCTCCTGTGATCTTCCTTTTTTAGTAGGACCATTAATAAACGGTCTGCTCAGTTTCACTTGAGAATACAAATATGTTAGATCAGTAAACATCAGATCCAGAACTAAATGTAAATGAACAAACAAGAGAAATTTTAAATAAAAACTTCAAAAATATATATTTTACTTCCAAATTATTTATAGCGTGTACTCTATAATAAAAATTAACGGCAAGGTTAAAGGCAAAGACGTAACTGAACTTGTGACTTCTGGTGTAGGATTCCCAAAAGGTTAATTTGCAGATTGAGTTGGTAGTAAGGAAGGCCAATTCAATGTTAGCATTTATTTCAAGAAGACTGGAATATAAAAGCAAGGATATAATGCTGAGGCTTTGTAAGGCACAGGCCAGGTCACATTTGAAATATCGTGAGCTGTTTTGGGCCCCATATCTGAGGAGGCACCATCTCTGGCAATGGAGAGCATCCAGAGAAAATTTACTTGAATGATCCCAGAGATGATGGGTTAACGTATGAGGAGAGTTTGATGGTTTTGGGCCTGTACTCACTGGAGGTTAGAAGGATGAGGGGGAATCTCATTGAAACCGAACAAATAAGGAAAGGCCTTGACAGAATGGATGCAGAGAGGATTTTTCCATTAGTGAAAACATTTAGGACCAGAGGCCACAGCCACAGAATAAAATAACATATCTTTAGTGGAGATGAGGAGTAATTACTTGAGCCAGAGAGTGGTGAATCTGTGGAACTCATTGCCACAGCAGACACAACATGCTGGAGTAACTCAGTGGGACAGGCAGCATCTCTGTAGAGAACAAATGGGTGATGTTTCGGGTCAAGACACTTCCTACTCATTGCCACAGACAGCTATGGAAGCCAATTCATAGGTTATTTTTAAAGCGGAGATTGATAGGTTCTTGATTAGTAAGGGCATCAATGGTTGTGGTGAGAAGGCAGGAGAATATGGTTCAGAGGGGAAAATAGATTAGCCACGATCGAATGGTGGAGCAGATATTCGATGAGCCAAATTACCTAATCCTGCTCCCATGCCTTATAGTGTTATGCAAGAGATTCTGGGAAATTTTATTGACATTGAGAATGTGAGATGCCATCAAATTTAAAGGCTGATGCTCATTATCGAGGCTTTCTTCCATTTTCAAGTTGACATGTTGCCAGGTATTGGGTGGATTGAGCAACAATAAAAAGCATTAGCCAGGGAAACAGGAGGACGGATAATCAAGTCACAGGAATGGTTGTAGATTAAGGTTTGTTTGATGAGACGAGGAAGGGGTGGAAAGAAGAAAATATCAAATGAATTGGAAGCTAGAGCCTGCAAACAGAGATAAAAATTCAGAAAAATATTCCAAATACTGTCCATTTGCATTCTTAATGTTGAATCCATACATTCCATCTTCATTAAATGACTTGAATGGGTCATGGTTAGCAATCACTTCCCTCTGGAAGGCGACTCCGGACTGTCAAAGCTGCCACAGCCAGATAAAAACAGTTTTTTTCCACGAGTAGTAGCTCTACTCAATAACCAAAACTCTGTAGCCTCCTTTTGTTCTGGTATTTTATTTAATTCACATGTTTAATCGATAATGTTTTATTATTAATGTTTTATGTGTCGTTCTTAACTGTCACTGTATGTCATGTTGTCACTTGCGGGCAGAGCACCAAGGCAGATTCCTTGTTGGTGAATACTTGGCCAATAAACTTATTCATTCATTCATACATTCATTCATTCATTCATTCATTCATTCATTCATTCATTCATTCATTCATTCATTCATTCATTCATTCATGATCCAGGAACACTGAGTCACCGGACAAGAAGGGACAGAGCAGGCTGTACAAAGGAAATTAGAAGAACATTTGCAGAAAATGCTGGCAGAGAGACAGAGCCACGGACGCCAATAGGATTAACAAGCTCATCAGGAAGCCTGGCTCTATCCTGGGAGCGGAGTTCGATTCATGGGAGCTGGTCTTGGAGGGGAGGATGATCCACAAACTGTGGAGGATCTTGGACAATACAGCTCACCCCCTCCATGACACACTGGTCAACCTGAGAAGTTCCTTCTGCAACAGACAGGTTCCACCAAGATGCAGTACAGAATGCCACAAGAGATCATTTTTCCCTGTGGCTATTAAACTGTACAACTCCTTCCGTTGCGGGGTAGACTGACCCCCCTCCCATCTCCCCCCACCCCCCCCCCTCCCAACCACAACCTTTGCACACCCACAATCCATTCCACTTGTTACTTTAATTTCATGTTTCATGTATCGTATTGTGTTTTATGATTGTTGGCTGACTAATTTCCCTCCTGGGATAAATAAAGTTCTATTATATCGTATATCTTCTACTGTACTGAGGTAATCCGTCACATGGACTTGGACTATTATTTTTTTCTAGCACACCCTAATACATTTATCTGCTCTGAAGACAGTACACAGGATAATATAATTGTGCAGCTCAGTTTCTCGTGTGAGGAAAATGTGAGGCCCCAACCTAGGGTCACTGATTGTCAAAGTTGTTAACAAATATTCAGAAGCATCATGTAGCAAAAAATGTAAAGACAATGTTAAAAAATATTTTTTTTAATGTTATACAAGTTTAAAACAAATGAACAGTGAAATAAATCAAATTTAAAAGTTTACTTCCATGGTTTAATAAAAAGGTTACCTGATTGCAATCTCTCCTATCAGGAGTTTCTTCCCATTTCTTTCTGAGGCCACTCCACTTGAACCAGGTTAACCAGGTGCAGAAGACGTACTCAACAGCCTAAAAGCTGAGAAGCTGTGAAGAACACATCATTGCATAGGGACGGCCACCATCACAAATAGTTTAAAAAAATAAAATTTGTGTAATTACCACCAACAAGTCCATATTAGCAATGTTCCATATGACTCCTGTAGAGATACCAGAGCAAGTCCAGCATAAATGATGATGACCTGATAGAAGATTGGCCTCAATATTCCATGATATTGTCCACCATGGAGGGGTTGGCAAGGCCAGCATTTTCTGCAAATGTTCTCCTAATTTCCTTTGAGAAGGTTAGATTAGATTAGATTAGATTTACTTTATTAATCCCCTTATTCAGGGGAAATTCAGATGTCCTTGCAGCACACTAATAAAAATACAACATAGCATTCAAGAAGTTCAACACCAAAACACAAAAACATCCCCCCACAGTGGTTCCCACTGTGGGGGAAGGCACAAAGTCCAGTCCCCATCCTCTTGTCCACCCAGAGTCGGGCCTATTGAGGCCTCCACAGTCGCCGCCACGGCGCCCGATGTTCTCGCCGGGTGATGGTGCTCCGGCGTCGGGAAAACCCTCATCGGCTTGGGGTGCCAGGAACGGCCGCCTTCTTACTGGAGGCCGCGGCTTCCAAGCCAACAGACCGCGTTTGACGGAGCTCCACACACTGGCGATCTCGGCAAGAGATCCCAGACTCCGGGATGTAAAGTTCAGCGCCGCAGCTGGCCGCTCCACAGAACCGCGGCTCCACAATGTTTTCATCGGCGGTCCCAGCATACTGGAGTTCCAGCGCGGCGACCCAGGAAAGGCATCGCCCGCTCCGCAATAGCGCTCCAGCGCTGTGCCGCCGCCAAAGCCGAGGTTCTGGCCAGGTCCCCTCAGGAAACGTCGCTCCAGGACCCGCTGGTAGGCCGCGAGGACAGTTGTAGGGTCTTCTTGCATTAATACAGATATTGGATGTCAATCATTAAAATACTTAAGTCTATATAAGTCCAATGACCAAGTTACAATCGATATATCCCATGCAATTTTTAAAAGGAGACAGGTCAGTACTTTACGTTACCTACCCTTTCCTTTTGCTCTCATGCTTTTAGACTAATTTCATAGCCTGCACCTTCCTCTCACAAGTGAGCTGCCACATCTAGCTATCAGCTTACAGGTCAGGTGCAGGACATTTCAGATCATGTCCAGCAGCCCCTGGTCCTGGAAATAATATAAGAGCTGGGTAAAGCCTCCCCCCAGATTTAGCAGCAATCAAAGCTCTCAAGGATATTGTATATTTGTGAATACCTTTGACATCCTAAAACACTCAAAATTTGAAAATTCCTTTTAAAAATTCTTACAAAAATGAAGAAACAGAAAAAATGTGCAAGGAGACAAAGAAACAAGTAACAACAATGAAATGCATTCCACCAACCCCAGTAAATAACGAAAATGAAATTAGCTTGCATGTACCTTTTTCACTCCGGTCCAGTTCTTGCCCATTGTCTGTGCCAAATTAAACGGTCACATTTAGCAATCAGACATACAGTCCTAAATGCCATGAAATCAGTTTATATTTGAAGTACCTGCACTGTGATGTATGTGATGTATGTGCAAGGTGATGTATGTGCTCACTCCAGTATACAATTTTGCTGGCTCTTATTCACTTCTGTGTCTTCACGAAAACAATGTTAATTATTAACTGTTAGAAGCAAGAGGACAACTTTTTACTTGTTCTCATTAATTCAAAATTGCCTTGGGAAATTGTTTGCCCTTCCTCCTGGCTGGGTTGAAAATCTGTTATTTTCATAGTTTGCATTGTTTTCGGAGTGTAACGGGGGAAATGTGTAGCCAGATTTAACAACGATTCCAGCCTTTAGCTGGAAATACATTTAAACTGTCAGGAAGAGAAGGAGAACAAATGTTATAAACTGGAGCAAGAAACAAACTGTTTGAGGAACTCAATGGTTCAGGTGGCATCTGTGGAGGAAACTAAATTGCTGATGTTTGGGGTCACGACCCTGCAATGGGACTGAAAGAGGAGAGGAAGGCAGCTGATATAAAGATGAGAAAAGGAGAGATGAGTATGGGCCTGTAGGTGGTAGGTGGATCAAAGAGAGGTAGGACATGATATCCAGCTGGAGCTGTGTGGGGTGAGCATTGATGGTGTGGGAGATGGAGACAGGTGGATCAAAGATAAATGTAGACAAAGGGGGGAAAAATGGGACATAAACGTGGATTAGATGGAGCAGGGGTGTGGGGAGTGTGATTTATTATGATAACTAACAAATTGAAGCAGCGAACTTGATATAAACTCATTAAGAGGGAATGATGGAATATCATTAGTTGAATATTAGTAAAGACTGAATTGTTCTAAAGTTTAGTTTTGTGTACAGTAAACCCTTGTTTTAACGAACCCCTTTATAAAAGATTTTAGTTTTAGGGCACGGACCAGCTGATCCCACCCTGGCTCTTCACGCCACCCTTGGCTTGTAAGGTGCACCAGTGAGCTCCTCTTCACCCACTGCATGGTCTAGTTGAAGCCGCTGTTGCAGGTCACATTGCAGCCCCTGTGGACAAGACTTTCTTCAGGCCTCCGCCATCGACAGAAGAATTTGGTCACCATGGGGGTACCTTTCCCCCCACTAGCTGCTGCCTCTTTCTGTTGCCCATCGCTTTGTCCATTCGGCCTCTCTCCCACTTCACCGCTGCATCCTCCTCTTCTCCCACCGCTCGGTCTACTCCGCCGCTCTCTCCTCCTCCATCACCACCACCTCCTCCTCCGGAGTTATCAATATACGCCACCTTGGAAGATGTTGGCGACTTCAGAGGAGGAGGAGGAGGGGAAGGAGGCAAGGGAGTGGGCAAAATTACAGGTGAGAGGGGAAGGAGCCTCATAGTGTCTGAGCGCTTCCTGTCAGTAGCAGCGGCCTGAAGAAAACACGTACTGTTGTGTGCTACAATGTGAGCCACAACAACAGCCGTGTCAAACAGTGAAGAAGGGCTTGCTGGTGCACCTTAGTTTTAAAATGAAACAACAGTTTTAAGGTGAAAAGTGTTGGAATAATTCAGCAGACTTCTCATTTGCAACTTTGACAATTGTTGACAATGGAAGCATTTTTACCAGTCTCCAACTACCATGAACAAGTTGTGATGAATGCTTTATTGAGATACTACAACACAAGATCCCACAGTGCCCTTCTCCTGCCAGTATAAACATCTTGGCTACATTCAGCTTCTTCCCCATTCTTATCAGACTCTTGAATTTACCTCTTGTCAGTTAAGGATGTATTATTTTATCTGCACTTTCTCTGTAGTTGTAACACTATATTCTGCATGATTAGACTTGTTTTACCTGAATAACATGCAAAACAGAATTTTTCAGTGTGTATCCATTCACATGACAATAAAAGACAAATACCAATATCAATACATCTCTTCACACCCTGTCATGATGTTAATGATCTCTGTCAAGTCATCCCTTCCGAAGAAAATAATCATGGGCTAATTTGAAGAAATGCACAGAGGATTCCAACAAACATTGTAGTTAAGAATGTTCAGCTGCACTCAAGGTAAGTGTAATCAGTTAATGATAGCAATTAATCTTAGGTGAGATGTTGCTACTAGTCACTTTCAGTTTGCAATTGAATAATTGAGTTTTTCCCTCTAATTTAAAAAAAGATTATTTGTATCAGCAGCAAGTGTTATGTGATTTGTGTTTTGTGATATCAACTCTGAAGGTGCGAGATGTTTAGATAAAAATAGGAGATCACCTTTAGTAACTCTCAGATTCAAATGATACATGAATTAAAATCGCAGGTTTAATAGTTGTCTTTATAGTTGTCCTTTCTCAAACAAGTCAGTCACAGTTCATCCCCTTATAAGGCAAATGACCCAATGGTGAGGCAAAGCTCCAGACACCAAGGTTCAATTCTGACATATGACGCTCTCTGTGGAGTCTGATGGTTATTTCCATAACTGTATAAATTTCCTCTGGGTACTCCGGTTTTCTTCCATGGTAGGTTAATTGATGACTGTAAATTTGCCTTATTGTACAGGAAAGTAGGTTACAGAGAAATGAGTGATGGAATGAGATTGATGGTACTGCTTTGGGTCAGAGGTTATGGGGAGGGCAGGAGAATGGGGTTAGGAGGGAGACATACTGTAAATCAGCCGTGATTGAATGGTGGGTTGGACTTGATGGGCTGAATGGCCTAATTCTACACCTATTCCTTATCTTATGACCTTGACAGACAACACAGAGTTCATGGTCTGAGTTGTAAAGAAATATAAATTTATGAAATGACAAAGATTCTGATACAATGTGAGAAATAGACAATGGAAATGCACACACCACTACAGGCACCAGCCAATTAAATTAGAAATCCTTGAAATAACTTGTATTAACAAACAAAAATAATATTGAAGCAAACCTTTCACTTTTCCTGGTTTTGGGTCTATTGATTATAAGCATTAAGTTTAACCGAACAATATATTATCAATGTTATTGAGAAAAGAGCTATAGATGTTGACTTTTTTCCACATGACTTTTTTAAACTTTCAACACTTAGTTATTCATGGGGATTTGGAAATTGTGACAGACAGCTATTGACTGGATCAATCTTGATTTAGTTTTGACATACAGCGTGGAAATAGACCCTACAACACACTGAGTCCTTGTCGACCAGCGATCCCTGCACATTAATACTATACTTCACACATTAGGGACAATTTACAATTATACCAAGCGAGTTAACCTACAAACCTGTACATCTTTGAGGGTTGGAGAAAACCCACGCAGGTCAAAGGGAGAACGTACAAACTCCGTACCTGGTGTCAAGACAACAACCTTTCTCTCAGTCAGAAATACAAAGGAGATAGTGATCGGCTTTAGGAAGCAAAGCGATAAACATACCTGGTTTGCAATAATGACACTGAAGTAGAGATGGTTGAAAGCTTCAAATTCCTAGGAGTAAATATCACCAATAACATGTCCTGGACCACCCATATTGAAGCAATGGCCAAGAAAGCACACTAATGTCTCTACTTCCAAAAAGGCTTAGGAGGTTTGGCATGTCCCCAACAACTCTCATCGTCTTCTACAGATGCGCCATAGAAAGCATTTTATCAGGATGCATCACAGCATGGTTTGAGAACAGCTCCATGGAAAGAAGAAGGGATTCGACCCGAAACTTCACCCATTCCTTCTCACCAGAGATGCTTCCTGTCCTGCTGAGTTACTCCAGCATTTTGTGTCTATCTTCGACACAAACCAACATTCCCTCTATTGACTCCATTTACACCTCATGCTGCCTCGGCAAGGCAGCCAGAATATTCAAGGACTAGTCTCATCTTGGCCACTCCCTCATCTCCCGTCTTCCATCAGGCAAGAGGTATAGAAGTGTGAAAACACATACCTCCAGATTCAAGGACAGTTTATTCCCAGCTGTCAACCAGCAACTGAACCATCCTACCAACAACTAGAGAGGAATCTTGAGCTATTATCTGCCTCATTGGAGACCCGCAAACTATCTTTAATTGGAGTTTATAGGGCTTTATCTTGAATTTAACATTATTCCCTTTATCAGGTATCTGTACACTGTGGATGGCTCAAATGTAATCATGTATTGTCTTTCCACTAACTGGTTAGCAAGCGACATAAGCTTTTCAATGCACCTCGGTACAAGAGACAATACTCTAAACTAAACTAAACTAAACTAAACCTTTCATCATTCATCAACTTTTACCTCCCAGAAATTAACGAAATAGACATTCTCCTCATTGGTTTTAAGCACAACCTTCCCAGGCATAGTCCAAAGCTGTTTGTCTTGCTCCAAGGGCAATGCCACCAGTGTCTTGTAAAGTTGCTTTAAGATGTTCCTACTTTTATAATTGTAGTTAAACTCACCCTGAACCTTTGTTCTTATTTCCATATACTTGAACATCCTTTTTCCCAAGGTGGAAATATCAAATACTAGATTGCATAGCTATGTCAGAGCAAAAAAGTTGAAACAAGATGTGCAGGGCAGGTTTTCTTATTAAGAGAGCAGTAGGTAGCTGGAGTGGTGGTGGAAACATATATAATTGTGGCATTTGGCAGCTTTTAGTTTTTCACACAAATGTGCAGGGGATGGGTGGTTGTGGAGCATGTGTAGGCAGAAGGGAGTAGTTTAAGCAGGCATCACCTTTGGCATAAACAATGTGGGCTGGAGGGCCTGTTCCTGTGCTATGCTGTTCTTTGTTCTGTGCTTACACACAGATCCTTTTGTAGCTTCACTCCATTTAAATAATAATTTGTGTTTCATTCCTCATTCCAAAAAATGGATAACTTCACATTTTCCAACATTATAGTAATTTGCCAACTCCTTGTCATCTGCTAGGTTATCAAAATGTCATTGTAGGCTGTTTGTGTCTTTCTGAAATTGGCAGAGGACCAATATTTGCACTGGCTTCACTTCACAAGGGAAGGTTGTACTACCTCCAGTAGATTGCTGTGTGACTAATTTCACCCATTGGCATAGTTCTGTTGGTAGTAATAATCATAACACCATCCTTTCGCTATAATGGACAGGGATGTTTCTGGGTTCTCTTTGGAGATATCACAGGGAATCTATAACATTATGATTAGTTTACAGGATGTAATCCAGAGCCTAACACATAAGATCCAAAACCATGATATCAAATTACACCTTGACAGATGGGAAATTTAAATATTCACTTAACAAAACAAATTGAAAAGTAAAGGCTATTATCAGTAATTTGACAACATAATATGATCTATCCTTCAGTGAAAAAAGTTTGCTTCCTTTAACTAGTATAGCCCATATATGACTCGTTTGACGTTAATCAGGTGGCATTGAAATAACAAATGCATTATTGCAACACAAACTAACCTTCATTAGATGTGATAAAGATGAACTGCAGATGCTGGTTTATATCAGATAGATATAAATTGCTGGAGTAACCCAGCGGGTCAGGCAGCAATTCGGGGGGAAATGGATAGGTGATGTTTCAGATCATGACTCTTCTTCAGAATGATTGTAGGGGGGGAGGAACTGGTAGCAAGAAAAGTCCAGGACAATCAGGGCCGTCGACAGATGACATCAGGCAGGGTGGTTCCGATAGGCCGATTGCTGGCTAGGAATGGTGTGATCCCAAGAGGGATACTTCTTGCAAAATGTGGAACTGGTTAACCAACATTTAATTGACAGAGGGGAGAGCGGAGTGTTTATATAATTGTCCTAAAATTAGAGAATTCAATGTTCTTACTGCTGGGTTGTAATCTACCCAAGTGTGCCAACTATGAGGTGCTGTTCCTCCAATTTATGTGTGGCCTCACTCTAGCAATGGACGAGGCCCAGGACAGAAATATCAGTGTGGCAATGGGAGGGGGAGTAAAAATGGTTCGCAACTGGGAGATCCGGTAGGTCTTGGCGGACTGAGTGCAAGTGTTCAGCAAAACTGGCACCGAGTCTAAGCCTGGTCTTGCCTATGTACAGGTGGAACACTGGATATAGTAGATGTTCAGAGAAGATGCATATGTCTCACCTGGAATGACTGTCGTGGTGAGAGAGGAGGTATAAGGTCAGGTGTTGCATCTCCTGCGGTTGTACTGGAAAATACTTGGGGAGGGAATGGTTTGGGTGGGAAGGGGTCAGTGAACCAAGGAGTTGCCGAGAGATCAGTCTCTGTAGAAGGGGGAAAGGGGTGGAGATGGGAAGATGTGATTAGTAGTGGGGTCACATCTGTGGTGGCAGAAATGTCAGAGGATGATGTGTTTGATGCGAAGGGTGGTGGGGTGAAAGGTGAGGACCAGAGGAACCTTGTCCTTGTTGTTCTGGGGTGAGAGGAAATTAAAGCAGAACTACAGGACACAGAGGATACATGTGTGAGGGACCGATCTGTGACAGAAGTGGGGAACCCACATTCACTAAAGAATGAGGGCATTTCGCATGTCCTAGTATGGAAAACCTTATCTTGGGAAGAGTTGCAGTGTAGACGGAGGAATTCAGAGTAGGGGATAGCATATTTGCAAGAAACACGAAGACCTTCATTCGATGTTCCATAAGGTAACTTTTCATAATTTTCTGTTACTTTTAGAAAACGAGCAAAAAATCCCAATCTTGCTTTTGACACACTCTTCCCAAAATAGGCTATTTTAAAGAATCACACAGTTTAATTAACATAACCTATAAGGACTCTGAATTAAAATCAAAGTTGTGGACTTCAGAATTTATGGCCTGAAATTTCAGTAAAAATCTCCCAGCTGATTTGAGAGGTCCTGAGTAATGCAAGGCCTGGCCAATGGTTAATCTTACTGAAAGACCAGTAAAGATATGCCGAACCAGTCCTTAAAATTATTAGAGAGCTTAAATGGTTCAATAAGACAAACTATTAAAAACTGAACAATGTATAAACTTAAAGAAACACAAGAAATATGTAAAATTAAATAAATTTAATTTAAATGAATTAAGTAAGAAATTAAATGAATATTACCTTTAACATCTCTCTCCCTCTCCATTCAGTTGAGTATGTGTGTATACAGTATATAGGTTTAGATTTAGGTTTATTATTGTCATGTGTTCCAAGGTACGGTGAAAATATTTGCTACCCAATCAGATTTGATAATACTATGCATAAATAGAATCAAGTTAAACTCAAGTACAATAGATAAAGCAAAAGGGAAATGAACCTGTGCTTATAGGTAAGAAAGATATTTAAAAGTGTGGCCAGGATGTATTGGATGTTAGTCTAACCTTCTCTGGGAAGAGCACACAGAGAGTTGCCATGCTCTCATGCCATTTTGCTTAGTAGATCTAACCTGGTCCAAATAGACCTCCCCAATGTAACCACAAAGAAGCAATGAAGAGTTCCACTGCTGGATTTCATGACAAGTCCAATGTCAAAGTCCAGACGTATTGACTGCATTTTAATTTGCTTTTAATTGGAAATGTTGGGAAACTGTGACAATATGCAATATGCACTGAAATCAGTCTGAAGAAGGGTCTCGACCCGAAATGTCACCCAATACTTCTCTCCAGAGATGCTACATGTCCCGCTGAGTTACTCCACCATTTTGTGCCTACCTTCAAATTAAACGAGCATCTGCAGTTCTTTCCTACATATAACAATCTAAAACCTCTGATTTTACTTCGGAGTCACGTGAGTGACTACGTGAAGAACCCGCTCAGTGCGCAGGCGCGGCATAACGCCAGCAGTGCAACAGCGGCTGCAGCGGGAGTTAGGCGCTCCCGCTACAGAATGAAACGGACCGTCAGGTGAGTACCCTGAGGTCGGGTTTCTTTTACAGGGGAGCCTTTTTCTGCTTGTGTTTTACAGGCAGAGAAAAAGGCTCTGGAACAAAACTGTCCCCCGTTCGAGGAGGAACGGTTTCCGTCGGGGAGGGGGTCAGCAACAGGCGGTAGGAGCGTTTACCCGGTGTTCCGCTATTCCAGACACCGTGCCGGGCCCAGCCCGCTAATACCTGAGCAGCGGGCTGGATGCATAGCCACCCAAAGAGGCATCCGGCAGGTGTTTTCCCAATTTCGGACGGGACATCTCTCCTCCCGCACGGGGGAGAGAGAGCCGCCTGAGCCACTGGAGCGGCTCTCGGAGCAGGTGCCTGCGAGACGCGCTGCTTGAGGGGCGCTCTCGCTACTACAAGGCACAAAAGCTCTAGAAGAAGGCGGTAGGAACAATTACCGGGCGATCCGCTATCCCCATCACCGCGTCGAGCCCAGTCCCGCTAGTGCCTGAGCTGCGGGCTGGATGTTTAGCCATCCGAAGAGGCATCCGGCCGGTGGCTTCCGACTTGTCGGAGGGGACGTCGCTCCTCCCGCAGGGAGAGAGACAGCTGCCTGAGCTGCCTGGGGGTTCAGGCATACCCTCCACAGTGCCTAGGCACTGCCCATCGCTTCCTCCTTAGTGTGGTTAGCTTTGGGGTGACCAGGGGCTGGGCTGGTCATGAAGAAGGATCACTGGCTGAACAACATCGGGAGTATGCTTGAGGTACATGATCAGGAAGAGCTGCTGGGTGTGGCCTCTATGTGGCTCCACCACTAGCGAGATGGCTTTTCAGTCTCAACTGATGGCCAGCTTACTACCTGTTCTTTCAAAAATCTCCAAGACAGGTAGTCATGAGGTGTTGGATTTCATCACGCTTCCCCTAAATTGCATTTACTCAAAGTGGCCACCATTATTGGAGGGTACATTGAGCATCGCTTTTAAAAAAAAGCCAAAATATCAAAAAATGAATTTGATATCCCTGACGTCGGCTATCATTTTCGCATGCTCTTCCAGAGGGTCACGGTAGTATGGCAAAAAACCTGACCTACTGTTCGCAGTGCTCCGCAACTTCTCAGGAAGTTACAAAACCTGCCCTCACAGAACGCCTATCTCACAAAAACTGGACGAAGTGTCCAAAATATCGGCGCAAGAGGGCAGGGTCTGGAATGAGCACCACACGTAAACCAGTCAGCAGTACCTCTAACGCGTCCACCAGGAAGGTCCACCTCATGGTACTGGTGAAAGCTCGGGGCCTGCATGCCAAACCCGTAAGCCTTTCAGGCCAAGGCCCAGAGCAGGCCCCATGGAAAATGCGCCACCCCCCAACACCACCACCACATCAGACAACGTGCAAGACTCGTTGGACCGGCAGGAAACAGAAGAATACCCATAACCATGGAGGTAGGTGAGTCTGGTTCCTACCAATGTATACAAAATAGGGGCTTAATACTAACAGGGGAGATTACACCTGTTTTAAGAAGCATGGGAGTCTATCACAAGTGATCTGTATATACTCAATGGCTTAGTGGATACAAAATACAATACATACTAGAAAAATTGCCACCAGTTCAACATTTACCCCAGAGGGTATTTTCCCTCTCCGTTAAAGAAACGAGAGGGACAAGCTGTACTGGTGAGACTAATTACAAAGGGTATCATGGGAAACATGAACCCTTGGAATTCGTATCAAATATTCGTCACTAAACCGAAAACGATGGCGGATGTCGCATCATCATTGACTTAACTTCACTAAATATGGTTGTTAAGTATATACATTTCAAAATGGAAATGGTTGTTACTGCCAAACAACTAATTTCCAAAGGATACTTCATGGCAAGCATTGATCTTAAAGATGTTTACTATTTTAGTAAGTACCATTCACCAGGATCATCGCAGATACCTGAAATTTACCTGGATGGGGCAGCTATGGCAATTTAAAGCGTTACCCAATGGGAAAATAGGCAAGACCATGGAATTGACTATGTTAGCTGTATCAGCTACCAAACAGTTATTCGAAACCCTGGGATTGTCTTACATCCAGATAAATCTAGGTTGAAGCCATCCACAATCATGGACTACTTGGGCTTCACAATTAATTCTGTCTACGTGACTGTAACTTTGCCAAGAGACAAAACAATTGAATTGGCACAATCATGCAACAATTAATGGTCCACGTACATCCAACTATTCGACAAGTAACAGAGTAATTGGGAATATGATAGCAGCATTTCCGGCTACACAATTCAGACCTTTGCACAGTCAAAACTTACAAAGAGCAAAGATACAGGCACCAAAACGACATACAGGTCATTATGATCGTGTCATTGAAGTCACCACTGAAGCAATATCATAACTACAGTGGTGGGCAAAAAATGTTTGGCATAATTTTATGGTTTAAAAGCATATGCACAAATATGCATCACTTGCATGTACGGTCACAAATAGATAATACTACGGTGGCAGCCTACGTTAACCATATGGGCGACATAAAATCGGTATCATGCAACAAGTTGGTCAACACAATTTAGCAATGGTGTGTCGAAAGACATATTTGGCTATCAGTAACTTACCTGCCAGGTAAGCTAAATACAGTGGCAGACACCAGGTCACGTAAATTTAATGACAATGGATGTTAAACCCCAAATAATTTGCAAAGTTATCATGCAATATGGCACGCCAGATATCGATTTATTTGCATCAAGGCTAAATCTTCAGATACCTATGTATGTCACTTGGGAAACAGACCCTGAGGCAGCAGCGGTAGATGCGTTCGCGCTGGATTGGGGAAATTCTTCTTCTATGCATTTCCTTCCTTCTGCCTCATCAGTTGGGGACTACGCACAATACAAATGGACTCTGCTTCAGGTATTTTGATAGTACCCGACTGGCCTACACAGCCATGGTTCCCAAAACTCCATGACATGGTTGTTGAAACTCCGATGGTATCCCCAGTGACCCAGAGTTATTTACACCCAGTGTCAGGCACAAGCCACCCGTGCCATGAAAATCAAACTCCTGGGTTGCAGATTCTGCACAAACCACTTCTGGGACTGGGATTATCAGAACAAACCATCGACACCATGTCAGCATCCCTTCGAACATCCACTGAAAAACAGCACTTGTCCAGCATCAAGAAATGGGAGAAGTACTGCTTGGATAAAGGGACCACCTACTCAACTGCTACAGTTACCAACGTACTGGAATTCCTGGCGAACCTTCACCACTATGAAGGACTCAGCTACAGAGCCATCAACACGGCTAGAAGAGCCATGCCTGTCTATTTAAAACCAGCTCCAGGACAACAGGCAATGGGGTCCCATCTGCTGGTGGTCAAACTAATAAAGGGTATTTACAACTCTAACCCCTAGACCAAGGTACACTCATACATGGGATGTCAGTGTGGTCCTGACATACCTCAGGGAATGGCCACCAGCCAGACCCCTTAACCTGGAACAATCTATGCTCAAAACACTCAAGTTGATGGCACTTGTATCTGCACAGAGGGTCCAGTCACTACACCTATTGCGACTGGACAACATGATCACAGCTCCAGACCAGATCTGTCATTATCCAGCGACTGTCAGAGCAGACCAGGAACACCTAATCCAGTCGTGGAATTCCGGGCTTACCCACCAGAACCATGGTTATGTGCCATGACCCACCTACTATCCTATATAGACACAACCAAAATATTCGAGGGAGATGAAAAGCCTTGTGGGTCAGTCATAAAAACCTTATGGTCGGGTGACGAGCCAAACCATTGCGAGATGGCTCAAGCAGGTGCCAAAAACTGCTGGGATAAACACTAACATGTACACATTTTATTCCACCAGGGCAGCATCCATGTCGACGGCTAAAAGAATGGACATGCCTATAGACCACATCCTGGCTACAGCAGGATGGTGGGGGGAAAAGACCGTTCAGAAATTTTATAATAAGCCGTTGGCAAAACCTGTTTTATTTGCAGTAAAGATTACGGACTGCAAATATTTAATTTAAGCCCAGGGGAGCAATTTAATTCTTTGTTGTTATTGTTTAAAAAATACCATTGTGTTTTTCTACAAATAGATTCATTGGTTGATTACGATAACACTTCCTCCCTCAAGAACTTCGGCAGTGAGTGAAATAAAACTGTTACACGGTTTGAAATCACAGAGCTTTGAAGTAAAATAGTAAGATTAAACGAGAACTTACCAGTTTTAAGTTTGATCTGTATTTTATGAGGAGTTACGATGAGGGATTACGTGCCCTCCGCTCCCACCCTCATTATATGGATCAAACTAATAAATTGATGTCTCCTTATCTTTACTATGTTTACTTCAAATAACTGTGTCTATCTGTGAATCCACACCGCTGCTTGGAAGTATGCCGCGCCTGCGCACTGAGCGGGTTCTTCACGTAATCCCTCATCGTAACTCCTCATAAAATACAGATCAAACTTCAAACTGGTAAGTTCTCGTTTAATCTTACTATTTTAGTTCATATATCCATAAACCTTTGGAAATAAAGCATAGTTTATAACAAAGACAAACATCTCCTTAACTGTGTGACCACATAATGTGTATTTTCTCATCTACTATTTTGTCCTGCTCCCACTAACGTGACAGGTGAATGTGAACCTGGAGGCACTATTATCTGTAAGCAGCAATGTGAGAATAAATAAATCCTAGATAAATCCGTTCCAGAAATTACTTGCTTAATACTCTATCATTTCTACCACTGCCCATGTGTACTTCCAGGAGACATCTGAGGGAGTTGCTGATGATGTCTGGATGTGTTTGACACTGAATGTCAGCATCAGAGTCAACTACTAATCCAACTGTGTCACTGTGATTGGACCCTTTCCTCAATATTTGATATATGAATTAAAGGCTTTGAAGGGATTTGTGAAGCCTTATAGTTTGTTTTTCTCACCCACCTTTCACCTTAAGAGGTGAAAGAAATTGGTTGATTAATATTAAAATGTTAAGATCCCTTGGAGCAGTCTCTAAAATATAGCCAGCTCATTAATTGATGTTAAGACCTGTGCATTGTTTTTTCACTCTGAATATTCTTGCTGTCTCCATAGTCTCCTCAATGAATTGAAATTTTGAAACACTGGAATGCAATACAATATAGTTAAAAGGCCCAACTTTCAAAGCAACAACTTTAATTTGTCAAACCACTTTGATATCACACCAGTAAAACACCAAAGGGTTGTTTTACTCTTTTCTGAGCACTATAGAATAGTAAAATTAAACAAGAACTTACCAGTTCGAAGTTTGATCGTTATCTTATGAGGAGCACGTTGAGGGAATACGTGAAGAACCCCACCAGGACGCATGCGTGTCATTCTTCAAAGCAGCGGTGTGAAATCACAGATAACTGTAATGACTAAACATAGTAAGATTAGAGAAGAAGATACCAGTTGAGTATATGATCAAGGGTGGGAGCGGAGGGCACGTATTCCCTCAACGTGCTCCTCATAAAATAACGATCAAACTTCGAACTGGTAAGTTCTTGTTTAATTTTACTATTCTATAGTGCTCAGAAAAGAGTAAAACAACCCTTTGGTGTTACTTACTATTTTACTTCGGTGACTACGTGACTACTGAGTGACTACGTGAAGATTTTAAAGCTCTGTGATTTCATGCCGTGGAAACGAGTCCATGCATCACATCTGCCTTGATTATGGGAAGAAACATTATTAGACATCAATACGGCATTGAAATCAACGATAAATTTATTAACACCAAATTATAGCCCCTATTATGGGGTAAAATTATATTACAGAACTTAAAATTGTTTCTGCAAACGTTCCAGGTTTAATTACTGGTTTGTGATAAAATCGTTGGAAAGTTTTCTCCATTGACCATCCTGCTGTCTTGAGGATTTGGTCCATCGGAACATCCAACTGCATAGCTGCCGATGTAGCTGCAGCCCTGGTGGAGTGAGATTTAAAAATGTTGGTATCCACTCCAGCCTTTATTAGGACCTGTTTCAGCCATCTCGAGATGGTCTGGACTGACACTTTTTTGTGTGGTTGTTTGTGGCTGATTAAAAGTGCCATTTCTTTGCATCTGATGATTTTTGTATACTCCATATATAATAGCAAGTGTCTTACAATACAGAGACGATCATCTGTCGGGTAGGCCCTAAATTCTATTTATAGGCCTGCTGACCCCTGTCTGTTCTGCTTTACTAATTCATTGATCTGAAAAGTTAAGTTGCGAAATGAAGAAGTCATGTTGTCCAGTCTTAATTTATGTTGCGACTGGACCCTTTGTGCCGTGACCAAGGCCATCAGCATGACTGTTTTCAGTGTCAGTTTCTGTAATGACAGAGCTGTAGCTGGAGACCAGTTCCTTAATATGGTCAGTACAATGCTCACATCCCATATTTGGGAGTACCTGGTTCTTAGGGGATTGACATTAAAAATCCCCATCATAAATTTAGTTACTAGGGGTGTGTCCCAACAGAATGCCGCTCTGTTCCTTGCCATAGGTATGTTGACAGAGCACTTCTGGCGCAGTTGATGGCACTATAACTGAGCCCCTCATCATAATGGAGGCTTGCCAGGAATTCCAGAACAGACGGGATGTTCATTGATCTGTGGGTGATGTTGTTGTTGTGACAGTACATTTCCCATTTCTTGATGTACACCAAGTACTGTTTTTTGGTGGACTGTCTGTGGGCCGCTGAAATAATGTCCACTGTTCGGTCCATCAGTCCCAGATGCAGTAGAGGTGCTTTTAAACTCTACAAATTAATAAGTTTATATAATTATGACATGGGTGGCTTTCCCTTGTTACGGGATGAACCAGTAAATTTGGTCTATTCCGGATGGTGATGCATGGTTCTAATACCATGTCGAGTATCACCGGGAACCATGGTTGAGTAGGCCAATCGGGTACTATCAAAATACCAGACACAGAGACTTGCTGTATTTTCCTTAATACCCGACTGATGAGGCAGAAAGGAGGGAATGCATAAATAAACAATTTCCCCCAATGCAGCGAAAATGCATCTGTTGCCGCTGCCCCAGGGTCTGGTTCCTATGAAACATAGTTTGATAACTGGTGATTAAGCCTGGATGCGAATAGATTGATATCTGGTGTTCCATAACGTGCTGCAATATCAGCAAATACTTTTTTATCCAACATCCATTCGGTGTTTTCATTGAATTTGCGTGACCTGGTGTCTGCCACTAAATTTAGTTTACCTGGTAAGTAGGTAGCTGATATCCAAATATTTATCTGGATACACCATTGCCAAATTGTGTTGGCCAGATTGTCACATGATGTCGATTTGTTTCCACCCATATGGTTGATATATGCTACCATGGTGGTATTGTCAATTTGTAGTCTAACATGCTGGTGATATAACCCAGAACAATATGACTTAAGGCCATGGAATGCACCGAACATTTCCAGGTACTTTATGCCCAGTGTTTGTAATAATGATGCCTCCTGTGCATTCCATCTACCTCCACAGCTGGAGATGGTATTGGTAGCACCCCAACCAAGTGCACTGGCATCAGTTTGTAGTATGATTGGATTGGAACAATGCCAAATGTTATCTTTCCACCATTTTAGTTCCATTAATGACCACCATTAATTTTGAGTGCTCGTATTTTTGCCCTCTGTAAATTTTGATAATGTAAAGGTCCGAATTGTGTGGCTGGAAAGCCACTATTTTGCCAATTATTCTTGCTACCAATCTGATGGATGGTTTACTGATGTCAATGATTTTACTGCAAGCCTCTGTTAAGGCTGTAACCTTTTCCTTAGGCAAAGTCACTGACATGTGAACTGAGTTAATGGTGAACCCCAGATAATCCATTGTGGTAGAAGGCGTTCATTTGGATTTAACTGGATGGATGATAAAACCCAGTTTTTCAAATAATTGTTTTGTGGCTGTTACCGTTTGTTTAGCCAATTCCAAAGTTTTGCCCACAATAAGTATGTCATCTAGATATGCCATCACCATGTGTTTTTGTGTCCGCAGAAACGCTAGGGCTGGTTTCAAAATTTTAGTGAACAGCCTGGGGGCTGATGTTAGATCATTAGGTAGTGCTCTGTACTGCCATGGCTGACCCATCCAGTTGAATTTTAAATAACGTCTGTGGTCACCTCGTATAGGTACTGAATAGTAAGCATCTTTTAAATCGATGCTTGCCATGTAGTAACCTTTGGAAATCAATTGCTTAGCAGTAACAAAGGTTTCCATCTTGAAATGAATATATTGTACGAAAGTATTCAAATTAGTCAAATCTATGATGATGCGACAACCACCATCTTTCTTGTTTTTGATAAAGATATTAGACTCGAATTCCAGTGATTCGTGTTGGGTTTTCTCAATTACCCCTTTTTTATAAAGCCGCTCCAGTTAAGCGTGTGCTTTTGATTTTTCTTTGCCTGAAAGCACGAACATTCGGTTCGGTACATGCTGAACTGGAGGGTTATGTTTATGTATAAATTCTATGGTATATCCCTGGATACTGCTTAAAATATAAGTGTCGGTAGTTAACTTATTCCATGCATCCAGATAGAAGTGTAATCTCCCACCAACCTCCATGCTCCCTTTAATTCGTAAGGAACCAGACCCACCTACCTCCATGGTTACCAGTGGTAGGTTTACTTCTTTTTCAGTATCCTTTGTGGACGTTGAGGCGCCGGTGTCTGGGTCTGTGGTTGGGTTGGTGTTGGGGGTTTGCGCATTTTCCAGGAAGGCCGGTCTGGGCCATGGCCTAAAAAAGACCGATGTTCAGTGTACTTGGCCTTCGAGCTTTCACCAGTTTGTCTTGTCCGACTGGTGGGTGCGTAAGGGTGCTGTTTGTGGCCGAAGAAGGTTTTAGCTGATGTTGCTTTGATGAGCCCCAGGGTTTTTGCCTCCTCATCGAGTTCTTTCACTTGTTTGGATAGATTACCTCCAAATAGTAGGATTGGTGGTTTGGGGGTTCCAGGTTTGCACAGACCTGCAAATTTAGGGTCTAAAGCGGGTTGGATGGCACTCTTCCTAATACTGTTTATCTCGTATTGGGTGTTACAGAATAAAGCAAGTGCATCCTGTTGATCCTGTGACATGTCTTTTTCGTCTATTGTGCGGGCGAAAGCTGTAATTCCCGCTGTTAGGACCTTCAGTACTTTTTGGAGTTTCAAGTCCCTGGCTCTGATTGCTGCTCCGACGTGTTTCCATATGCATTGGTTCACACTGGGAACATTCAGTGATGTACAGTTCCCTGGTGGTAAGTGTCTTGCTGTGGTGTCCAATAATGCCTGTCCTTGTAGCTAATTAAATGACATATAGTCAATACTTGCAGCTAGTTTAGGTTCCAGTTTTGGCCAGTTAGGTCAGGTTGTATAAATTGGGACACCATATCCAGTAAATTTTTGTTTTCTTGCACCCCTCGCACACTTGGTGTTGGTTCTGCAAACCCCTCTTCAGGGTCAGCCCAGAATTGACCCCCAGTACTCCCCTCTGACGACACGCATGCGTCCTGGCGGGGTTCTTCACGTAGTCACTCACGTGACCGAAGTAAAATTGTAATTTATGCTTGGTGAATATATCATTCCAAACATTTCTATTTTAATCCACAACTTTCCCATTGCTATTCTTTGGGTTGGTGCTTGACTGGTTAATATAATGATGCATAGTGCCACAGAACAGGTTCAATCCCGATGTCTGGCGTTTTCTGTGTGGTGTTTGCAAGTTCTTCCTTTGACCGCTTGGTTTACTCCTGGTGCACCGGCTTCCTCCCATATCCCAAAGACAGTAGGGTTGTAGGATAATTGGACTCTGTAAATTGCCCCTAATGTGTAAGAAGTGGATTGAAAATGGTATAACATAGAACTAGTGTGAACGGGTGAACGATGGTTGGCGTGGCTCAGCAGCCGAAGGGCCTGTTACCATGCCGTATCTCCAAACTAAACTAAACTAAATTCTCTGGTGCGGTGTTCATTTCATCCTCCATTCTTGTTAAACCCTCTACTTTTATAAGAACTTTTATCAGAAAGGGCTAAGAGATCGCAGTAATGGCCAAAGGTAAACACAGATTGAAGAGCGGTGCTGAAGGCAGAAAACCATTGTCAGGCACAGCATGTGAGGGTAGAATTTGAATACCAAATGAATAAGGTTAGGTAGCCACAAACACCAATGTTGCTTCCTTCAGTTTTTGAAGACCAGGATGCTGATGTAAATCTATCCTATTTTCTGCTGACTGTTCAATGGCAATCTTTTCTTGTGAACAAGAGATGATCCTAGTGAGGAAATTAGGACAGGATGTACCTGGAGGAACAGCCTCCTCCTATTGATATCTAAATTTATGTGTCTTTGAACTTATTCATATTGACAGAAAGCAAAGAGCATGAGACTTAGCTGAGTGCAATATTTTGATGAGGTCATCATCCCATCAGTTTCCAATAGTTTGGGTTCCACTGAACGGTCTTTGACTGAAACTTTGTTTGTCTTTCCTTGGATGCTGCTCGTCCTGCTGAGAGTTCCTAGCATGTTCTGTTTTAATTTTAAGTTAAAATATTGTCACTGACGTCTGAAAGATGATGCAAATGTGAAGAGATGGGATTTGCAGGTGTGGAATGTTGCCGTCGCAATGGAAGGATGTGGTATGAAAGGTACAGCAGTGATGAAAGAGAATTATAAACAATACAATAGTGAATCATTGTGAATACCGGAGGGTGCAGTTACCTCAGGACAAGTCAGAGAACATTTGGGACTGAGGTCTTACCTCTGCCCTATCAGGTTCCTAAATATTTTTGTTTCTGCGTTCAGACCACGTGGTTTGCTTCATACTTTGGGACTTACTCTATTACATTAGTCAATTGCTGTTGGTCTATTCTCTTGCTGCTGCCAACCATTTTGCCCACATATTAAATTTATTGAATCTAAACCTGCATGTATCCACTAATTAAGTATCAAGCAATTTTACATAGCTCTTAAATGATAATGAATGTCTCTAATTTCATGGATCAATGGGCCACTGTACTGTAGAGGCTGTTGCTAACAGTAAAAGTCCTTGAACAAGATGTTTTAGACTGTAAGAAAATTGATCAAACAAAACTGATTCTTCTGATTTATCCTCTGGAGAAAGGACATACAATGCATTCAGAAAGTATTCAGACCCCTTCACTTTTTCCACATTTTGGTACGTTACAGCCTTATTCATATTTTTATCATGAATCTACACACAATACCCCGTACTAAAAAAGCGAAAACAGGTGTTTAAACATTTTTGCAAAGTAATTAAAAAGAAATAACTGAAATATCACATTTACGTAAGTATTCAGACCCTTTACTCAGTACTTTATTGAGGCACTTTTGCAGCGATTACAGCCTCAAGTCTTCTTGGGTATGACGCTACAAGCTTGGCACACCTGTATTTGGGTAATTTCTCCCATTCTTCTCTGCAGATCCTCTCAAGCTCTGCCAGGTTGGATGGGGAGCGTCGAAGCACAGCTATTTTCAGGTCCCTCCAGAGATGTTTGATCGGGTTCAAGTCCGGGCTCTGGCTGGGCCACTCGAGGACATTCACAGACTTGTCACAAAGCCACTCCTGCATTGTTTTGGCTGTGTGCTTAGGGTCGTTGTCCTGTTGGAAGGTGAACCTTCGCCTGAGGTCCAGAACGCTCTGGAGCAGGTTTTCATCAAGGATCTCTCTGTACTTTGCTCTATTCATCTTTCCCTCGATCCTGACTAGTCTCCCCCTCACCCCACTCACCATCAACAACAACAGTCACATCTGTGGAGTCTTTTATGTTCCTGGGAACCATCATCTCCAAGGACCTTAAATGGGGGGCCACCATCAACTCCTCAGTCAAAAAGGCACAACAGAGGTTGTACTTCCTGCGGAAGCTGAGGAAGCACAATCTGCAACAGGCAATGATGGTCCAATTCTATACGGCCATCGTATAGTATGTCCTCACCTTCTCCATTATGGTCAGGTTTGGCTCAGCCACCAAGCATGACATCTGGAGGCTGCAGCAAATCGTCCGAACAGCTGAGAAGATTATTGGCTAACCTTCCCTCCATTGACAAACTGTACACTGCAAGGGCCAGGAAGCGAGCAGGTAAGATCAACTCTGACCTTTTTCACCCTGGCCACAAACTCTTTGAATCACTTCCCTCTGGAAGGCGACACCGGACTGCCAAAGCTGCCACAGCCAGACATAAAAACAGCCTTTTTCCACAAGTAGTAGCTCTATTTTATTTTAATTTTTTATTTTATATGGATGTATGGAAATCTAATTTCTTCTCTGTAAAGCAATTTGGCTTCAACGTGTTTTGATTTGAAAGTGCTATATAAATAAAAATTGCTTACTTACTTACTTACTTACTCATTAACCAAAAATCTGTAGCATCCTTTTGCTCTGGCATTTTATTTAAATCACATGTTTAATCAATAATGTTTTAATATTAATGTTTAATGTTTTATGTCATTCCAAACTGTCACTGTATGTCATGTTGTCACTTGCGGGTGGAGCACCAAGACAAATCCCTTGTATATGAATACTTGGCCAATAAACTTATACATTCATTCAGTTCCTGCCGCTGAAAAACATTCCCACAGCATGATGCTGCTACCATCATGCTTCCCCATAGGTAAGGTATTGGCCAGGCGATGAGCAGTGCCTGGTTTTCTCCAGACGTGATGCTTGGCATTCAGACCAAAGAGTTCAATCTTGGTTTCATCAGATCAGAGAATCTTGTTTCTTATGTCTTTTGGCAAACACCAAGCGGGCTGTCATGTGCTTTTTGCTGAGGAGTCGCTTGCTTAGGTTCGTCCTGTTTCCATTGATTATCCTTGAGATGTTTCTACAACTTGATTGGTCCACTAGTGATAAATTAACCTGATTGGACATGATTTGGAAAGGCACACACCTGTCTATATAAGGTCCCACAGTTGACAGTGCATGTCAGAGCAAAAATCAAGCCATGAAGACAAAGGAATTGTCCGTAGACCTCCGAGACAGGATTGTGTCGAGACACAGATCTGGGGAATGGTATAAAACAATTTCTGCAGCATTGCAGGTCCAGAAGAGCACAGTGGCCTCCGTCATTCTTAAATGGAAGAACTTTGGAACCACCAGGACTCTTCATAGAGCTGGCCGCCCGGCTAAACTGAGCAATCGGGGAAGAAGGGCCTTGGTCAGGGAGGTGACCTAGAACCCGATGGTCACTCTGGCAGAGCTCCAGAGTTCCTCTGTGGACATGGGAGAATCTTCCAGAAGGACAACTATATCTGCAGCACTCCACCAATCAGGCTGTTATGGTAGAATGGCCAGCCGCAAGCCACTCCTCAGTAAAAGGCACATGACAGCCCGCTTGGTGTTTGCCAAAAGACATGAGAAACAAGATTCTCTGATCTGATGAAACCAAGATTGAACTCTTTGGTTCACACTGCCACCCAGCTTTGTGTCATCAAATTTGCTAATATTACTTTGAATCCCTTCATCTAAATCATTGATGTCTATTGTAAATAGCCTTGCGGTACCCCACTAGTCACTGCCTGCTATTCTGAAAGGGACACGTTAATCCCTACTCTTTGTTTCCTGTCAGCCAACCAATTTTCTAACCCCAATACTAGGTGCCCTAATTTTGCCCACTACTCTCCTATGTGGGATCTTATCAAATGCTTTCTGAAACTCCAGGCATACTACACCCACTGGCTCCCTCTTGTCCATTTTCCTGGTTACATCCTCAAAAAATTCCAGAAGATCAGTCAAGCATGATTTCCCCTTTGTAAATCCATGCTGACTCAGACCGATCCTGTTACTGCTATCCAAATGTGCCGCTATTTCATCTTTTATGATTGATTCCAGCATCTTCCCCACCACTGATGTCAGGCTAACTGGTCTACAATTCCCTGTTTTCTCTCTCCCGCCTTTCTTAAAAAGTGGGATAACATTAGCTACCCTACAATCTACAGGAACTGATCCTGAATCTATAGAACATTGGAAAATGAACACCAATGCGTCCACAATTTCTAAAGCCACTTCCTTAAGTACCCTGGGATGCAGACCATCAGACCCCGGGGATTTATCAGCATTCAGTCCCATCAGTCTACCCAACACTATTTCCTGCCTAATGTGGATTTCCTTCAGTTCCTCCGTCACCCCAGATCCTCTGGCCACGAGTACATCAGGAAGATTGTTTGTGTCCTCCTTAGTGAAGACGGATGCAAAGTACCTGTTCAAACCATCTGCCATTTCCTTGTTCCCCATAATAAATTCACCCTTATCAGTTTTCAAGGGTCCAACTTTGTTTTTAAATAATTTTTTCCTCTTCACATACCTAATGAAGCTTTTACTATCCTCCTTTATATTTTTGGCTAGCTTACCTTCGTACCTCATCATTTCTCCCCGTATTGCCGTTTCAGTTATCTTCTGTTGCTCTTTAAACATTACCCAATCCTCTGGCTTCCCGCTCATCTTTGCTATGTTGTACTTCTTCTCTTTTATTTTTATACTGTCCCCGACTTCCCTTGTCAGCCACGGTCGCCCCTTACTCCCCTTGGAATCTTTCTTCCTCTTTCGAATGAACTGATCCTGCACCTTCTGTATTATTTCCAGAAATACCTGCCATTGTTGTTCCACTGTCAACCCTGCTAGGGTGTCTTTCCAGTCAACTTTGGCCAGCTCCTCCCTCATGGCTCCATAGTCCCCTTTGTTCAACTGAATGCTTTCTGAATGCACTGTACATGCTTAAACTGACAATAGACACAAAATGTAACTCAGCGAGACAGTCTGGAGAGAAAGAATGAGTGACATTTCGGTTCGAGACCCTTCTTCAGTTCTATTGCAATTCTTTGAAGAAAACAAAATTTTACACTTGACTAAATTCTCTGAAGAAAAATAAAGTTTACACATCACTGAGGAAATATAACTAAGAGTATTTCCCGGCAATGAAGACACTATTTTTTACCTGTGTCTTGGAGGCCGAAGATTAGGTTGTTAGCCAAGAAGGATAGACTTGGCTATCAATCAGTACAGCAACATCAAGATAGCCAAGTCTATCCCTCATTGCTGGCAGCTGATGGGAACCGGCTGTAAAGTGGGAAGCGGCTGTAAAAGGACAGCACCGCTGGAGGGGGGAGATGGTTCCTTTCATAGCGTGCGGGGAGTCTGGTCTGGGTCAACAGGGCCTGGGCTACTCAAATTGGCTGGGCCGCCAGGGGTAAAGTTGCGGGGAGGGGAGGATCCTGGAGAAGGGTGGGGGGGGTGGGGGTCGGGGATCATGCCAGCAACTCATTCACTCACCGCTGCCGTGGCGCTCCAGGCACGGAGCCACCACATTGTGGCCGGGCAGGGAAGTAACTCGGGTGGCTGCGAGCGGCCAAGGGACTGGACAGCGGAACCGGCCTCCACCTCAGGCCTTCTGCCGGCCCACCCGCTAGCCAGCCAAGGTGTCCTTCGGCACAGGTGCAACCGGTGGATGTGGTGGTTGGTGGGTAGCTACTGGACGGAGGGCTGGCTGCTTCGACCCAGGATCATGCTCTCTCTCTCTCTCTCTCTATTAGTCCCGGGGCAGGTGACCTGGGCACTACAGTCTGTCCCGGGGCAGGCAACCTGGGAACTGCAGCTAGTCTCGGGGCTCGTAGGTGACCTGGGTGTTATACAGCCAGTCCAGGGCAGGCAACCTGGACGCTACAGCTAGTCCCGGAGCTCGCAGGTGACCTGGCAACTGCAGCTAGTCCTGGGGACGCGAGGGATCTGGGAACTGAAGCCAGTCCCGGGGAAGTGAGGGATCTGGGAACTGCAGCCAGTCCCGGGGCATGCTGGCGATGTTGCCGACCCTTAGACTAAACCAAACCATTGATCCTGTCCCAACACCCTTTTAAAAAAAATGTAGCAACTTAAATTGGGGGTGCGTCTTCATTGCCGGGAAATACGGTAAATACAACAGCAGCTCCAGCAAAAATCCCAATTTTATTATTATTTTTTGAATAGCATAATTGCGGAAGACAGGAAACTGAAGCAAGGAGAGTAGACAATAAATTTTGACAAAGAATAATATTAAGAAAAGAAGAATTAAAAAGAGTGAGCTTGCAGTGGAGAAAGAAAGGTTTAATAGAGACGATTACAGTTGGAGAAAAAATATCCTGGAATAAATATTCATGGGGGTTATGCCAAATTACCTGTTCCGCTCCCTTATCAAAGTTTCTATTATTCACAAGAGATGGATGAATGCAGTTGCATTAAATCATCATTTTGTTTCCTCATCTCTGCAGCAGTGTGCCTTACCTTTGTTCAGCCTTCTAAATGTTTTGCTAAAGTACGAATTCGCTATTGTAAGAATTTACAACTGCACACATCTTCATTATTCTGCCAGTCCTTAGTTTAACTATAATTCTTTGCCTCACCTTATTCATGAGATGATTTATCAGTTTACAAGTGCAATTATCAAGGAGTGTAATTAAAGACTCAGCAGTGCTATAAATCCATTTGAATCTTGAAAATGAAGGTATTATCTTATAGAAACAGATTGTTGGAACAAATACGAAACACATGCAGACTGTTGCTATGTGATTCTATTCTTCATTTGCAGTAAGAATCATTTATAGGTATTCAATTCTTGTTTATTTTTCATTTTAGATCATGTTTTTGGATTAAAAATAACAAATAAAATATACTATACAAAGAAAATTTGCATTTGCATTACATAAGTGGAACATTCGTAAATTGTATTCATATTTGTCTAGCTCAGGCGTTTCCTCAATCTTTGTGACTCTCACTGTAGAATTGTGGCAAATTATACTGTGTATTTTATCTTGGTTTAACATTATGATCAGCTGAAAAAGAATGTCTAAAGTGTTTATTCCTTTTTAAGAATCTCCTGAGCCATTTTCTCCCACTAAAATGAAGTCTCAAATCAAATTTTCATCCTTCAAATGATCAAACAGAAATCAGAAATGCAGACCAAGGTTTTTCACTTAACTTTCAAAACTAATCATTAGTTTGTTGACACCTAGTGATTTAGTTTAAAGTCAGGTTGCTTTACACAAAGTACAGTATGTGAGGATTTGGCAACAAATATTTCTAAATTTTATTTAACTCGTCATTCTTGGGGCTTGGATAATTAAAATATCTAAGAAATGCTGGGTTTATATTGATAAGGAACTGAGAAAAAAAGACAAAGTGCTGGAGTAACTCAGCAGTACAGGCAACATTCCCGGAGAATATGGATAGATGACGTTTTGGGTTGGGACCCTTTTTCAGATCGATGGTTGGGGGGAGAGGAGGTTAAGAAAGCTAGACGAGGGGAGGGGCAGCACAAAGTGTGGCAGGTATTAGGTGAACATAGGGAAGGGTGGGGGGGGGGAGGGGGTGAGGTGATATGCAGATGGTAAGACAAAGGCCAGAGATGAAAAGAATGCAGAAGAATTGTTAATTATGAAGCCAGAGGAAGGAAGGTTGGCAGAGGGGGAGGTTGAGAGGTGCAATTCTAGGGGAGAAAGGGGAGAAAGGGGAGAAAGGGGAGGGGGGCTTTTAGAGGTTACCTAAAATTGGAGAATTCAATGTTCATACTATGGGGTTGTAAGCTACCCAAGTGCTGTTCCTACATTTTACATGTGGTCTCACTCTGGCAATGATGGAGGCCCAAGACAGAAATGTCAATATGGGAATGGGAAGGGGAGTTTCAATAGTGAGTAACCAGGAGATTCAGTAGGTATTTGACAACGTACTGGGAGAACATTCAGAACACATTAATTTCTCTCTTATTTAAGTAAAATCTACCATTGATCAAGTTTGTGATCAGAATTTCTAATTATTCTTTCTTACTTCAGTTACTTATTATAAGATTTCTCCATATTACTCCTCATATACTTCCTCTGCATTGTATGAGTAATTAGGCTAGATCACACAAGTAATTAGTTATTAGCTTCATAAAGAACCACTTGCATATTCATCAAAGCATTCCGATCTTCCATATCTGTGCATTATGATACAGAATAGCTGAATGCATTGTAGGAAAGATGTAGGAACATCTGACCACCTACTTCACTCCTTGACTTACCTCTGAATCCAGGGGGATTCAGAAATTTACTGAGTCGTGGGGCCGGATGCATTTTGGGTTCCGGCGATTATTTCAAAACATTTGAGACCGGCCATGAAGTCGAAGCCGGTTGCGATGCTAGTTTAAGGTGGTTGCCGGAGGTTGCAGGAAGTGATTTTAACAATAGGAACCTATTTTTAGTCGCGGCCGGTTTTGAATTTTTTGAAATAATCGCCGGAACATAGAAGAAACGGAAATCACTTTCAACCATTAGGGAAACTGACAAAAACCTCCGGGAACCTCCGGGAAACACACAAAAACCTTGGGTGGGGCGCAAAGTCTCCAGAGGTTTCCGTTCAGGTTTCCAAAGTGGGACAGTGGCATTACACCACTGATTTTGACTTTAATATGTTATTTCCACTTTCTCATCAACTCCCCACACATCATACCACTGATCTATATGCTGCTGGTAATTTACAATGGGCATTTTAACTCCCAATCCCCATATTTGTGAGTGGTAGGAAGAAACCGGAGATTGCAAACTACACACAGACAGCATCGGAGGTCAGGATTGAACCTAAGGTTCTGGCACTGTGAGATAGCAGCTTCACCAGCTTTGCCTCCATGCCCCACTGAAGGCTGAAAAATCCCCAGGACCTGATGGTCTGCATCCCAGGGTACTTAAGGAAGTGGCTCGAGAAATTGTGGACTCATTGGTCTTCATTTTCCAATGTTCTATAGATTCTGGATCAGTTCCTGTGGATTGGAGGGTAGCTAATGTTACCCAATTTTTAAGAAAGGAGGGAGAGAGAAAGCAGGGAATTATAGACCAGTTAGCCTGGCATCGGTGGTGGGGATGATGCTGGAGTTGATTATTAAAGATGTAATAGCGGCACATTTGGTTAGCAGTAACGGAATTGGTCCAAGTCAATGGATTTATGGCGGGGAAATCATGCTTGACTATCCTGGAATTTTTTGAGGATGCAACAAGTTAAATGGACAAGGGAGAGCAAGTGGATGTATTATACCTGGACTTTCAGAAAGTCTTTGATAAGGTCCCACACAGGAGTTTAGTGGGCAAAATTAGAGCACATGGTATTGGAGGTAGGGTATTGACATGGATAGAAAATTGGTTGGCAGACAGGAAACAAAGAGTAGGGATTAACGGGTCCCTTTCAGAATGGTAGGCAGTTACTAGTGGGGTGCCGCAAGGCCCGATGCTGGGACTGCACCTATTTACAATATACATTAATGATTTAGATGAAGGAATTAAAAGTAACATTAGAAAATTTGCAGATGACACGAAGCAGGATGGTAGTGTGAACTGAAAGAGGATGCTATGAGGATGCAGGATGCAGGGTGACTTGGACAGGTTGGATGAGTGGGCAAGTTGGATGCATGGCAAATGCAATATAATGTGGAGAAATGTGAGGTTTTGGCGGATGGAGACAGGAGTCAATGTTTCAAATCAAGTTTTATTCAAAAATGATCGAACATGCGATAAGTCTCACAAACACCAATAACACAGATCCAGCCATGACGGTGGTCTTGATCAACTGAAGGGTCACAGCCCAGAAAACGCACAAAAAACGCAACCCCTCCCAGAGTCACATGTCCGAGGGTCCCAACCGCAGGGTTCGACTACCTGCAAGCACGAGCAGGTGCCACTAAATGCCCCCCCCCTCCCCCCCCCCCCCTCAGTACCCGAGGTACGGAATCGAGCAGGGACCCGGATGCTTCGTCCGGAACGCATGGCTCTTGCAAGCGGGGCGGGCGTATCAGTTGGGACCGGCAAAACAGGGCCGGTAGGACGTGAGGACCGCGAAAGTGGGATGGTCGTAACGATGGACCACCGGCTTGTCCCCATCCACATGGGCAGGTTTGAGACGGCCGACGGAGACGAACTCATGCCAGCCACCCACGTCCAAAGTGAACGTGGGGACTACGTAGCACCCGAAAAGGCCCTTCATAAACCCGCTGCAGTGGCGAGTGGTGAGTGTCCCTGCGGATGAAAACATAGGCACACTGCTGTAACACCACATGCACCTCGGCTGACCCATGCCTGGAAGTGGGAACGGGAGCCAACGTGCGCACCCGTTCACGAAGGTTGGCCTGCAATGCCGGTGCTGAAACCTCCTGACCCCGGGCGGCAGGCAGGAAATCCCCAGGCACCCGTAGGGCTGAGCCACACACGAGCTCAGCTGAGGAAACAGACAAATCCTCCTTAGGCATGGTAAGTATACCCAGGAGGACCCAGGGCAGCTGGTCCAGCCAGTCCGGTCCCGTAAGCTGGGCCTTCAGCGCCGACTTAAGTTGCCGATGGAAGCTCTCGACCAGCCCGTTAGCCTGCGGGTGATTGGCGGTCTTCTGGTGCAGCCGGGCGCCTTAGAGCGGTGCCAGGGCCGACCACAAGGAAGAGGTGAACTGGGCCCCATGGTCCTTGATGATGTCGGATGGCACCCCGAACCGGGCGATCCAGTGGGCCGAGCCAGTGTAGCTCGGTCACAAGCTTCGGCGGAGGTATTCGAAAGTGGAATTTCCTCCGGCCACCTCGTGAAACGGTCCACGATGGTGAGCAGGTGCGCGGCGCCTCGAGAATGTGGCAAGGGACCAACGAGGTCCACATGCACATGCAGGAACCTGCCCTCAGGGACAGCAAAATCCTGCACCGGAGGCTATATGTGTCGCTGGACCTTGGAGGTCTGGCACGGAATGCAGGCACGGGCCCAGGCAGCCACCTGCTTACGGAGTCCGTGCCAGACGAACTTGGCAGCCAACAGGGCAGACGTCGCACGTATGGACGGGTGGGCCAAACCATGGACCGCGTTGAAAACCCGGCGTCTCCAACTGACGGGGATGACCAGGCGAGCGTGTCCTGTGGAACCGAAGGCCAGTGCCGGCGATGCGGTAGTCTGCCATACTGGTATCATCCTGCTGAGCTGCTGCCAGCTCGCCGTAGTCTACGTCGTGGTCCAGGGCCGAAACGGAGGGAATGGCGGGGCAGGACAAGGCGTCGGCCACGACGTTGAGTTTACCAGCTACGTGACGGATATCTGATGTGAATTCAGAGACACAGGCAAGGTGCCAATGCTGTCGGGCAGACCACGGGTCCGCGATCATAACAAGGGTGAAGGTAAGGGGTTTGTGGTCCGTGAATGCGGTGAACGCGCGGCCCTCGAGGAAATACCTGAAATGCCTGACGGCTAGGTAAAGCACCAGGAGATCTCGGTCGAAAGCGCTGTATTTGCACTCTGGAGCCCGCAGCTGCCGGTTTAAATACGCCAATGGCGGCCAGCGTTTGTCAACAAACTGTTACAGAACTGCACCAACAGCAGCATCCGAGGCGTCGTCGGTCAGCGCTGTGGAGCAGACGCGCTCGGGTACACCAGCATGGTGGCATCAGCCAACCCTGCCTTGTCACCCTCAAACGCCGCATCCACATCTGCGGACCACACTAGGTCCCGCTGTTACTCGCCAGGCACTGGAACAGGGGGCGCATGACAGCAGCAGCCGCCGGCACAAAATGGTGATAAAAATTCACCATGCCGACAATCTCCTGTAACCCCTTGACGGGTAGCCATCGGGGAAACTGCCGGATGGCTTCCACTTTCGCGGGGAGCGGGATAGCACCCTGCGGGGTAACCCGGTGTCCCAGGAACAAAATGGAACTCAAGCCAAACTGACACTTCGCGGGGTTAATTACCAGGCCGTGTTCGCGGAGGCGGTGAAACAAAAGACGCAGGTCAGCGACGTGCTCAGCCTGGGAAGCGCTGGTGACCAGGATGTCATCCAGGTAAATGAAAACGAAAGGCAGTCGCCATCCAACCTGGTCCATGAGCCGTTGGAACGCCTGAGCAGCGTTCTTTAAGCCGAAAGGCATTCAAAGACATTCAAACTGGCCGAACGGCGTGATGGTGGCGGTTTTGGGAACGTCATCAGGGTGGTCGGGGATTTGGTTATAACCCCGGACTAGGTCTACCTTGGAGAAAAACCCAGCGCCCTCGAGATGCGTGGAGAAATCCTAGATATGGGGCACCGGGTAAAGGTTCACCGTGGCTGCCGCGTTGAGGGGCCTGTAATCACCACACAGTCTCCACCCCCCCAGTTGCTTTGCGAACCATATGTAGCGGGGGGGGGGGGGGGGGGCACGAGCTGTCGGACTGCCGGACAATGCCCATGTCCTCCATCAGCTGGAATTCATCCTGGGCAAATAAAAGACAAAGAAGGGAGGTATATCATAGTAAAGGGCAAAGTTGATTATAATATCCTGACACTGGTGAATATCTATGCACCCCCAGATAGTGATAAACATTTTTTCAAATCCCTATTTGATATTATTGCAATGGAAGCAGAAGGAATTTGTATATGTGGGGGGATCTGAATGTTGTACTGAATCATAGGCTTGATACGACAAGTAAAAAGAAGAAGAACCAGTTAACAAAACTACTAAACACTACCTGTGAAGAATTTTGTTTTCTTGATGTCTGGAGGAATTTTCACCCTCTAGAAAGAGACTATACACATTACTCAATACCGCACTCAGTTTACTCCAGAATAGACTATTTCTTAATGCAGAAAGAAGACTGTTATAGGGTTACAGATTGCAGAATTGGTGTGGCAGATGTATCAGACCATAATGCCATATACTTAACAATTCAAATGGACAGTAGAAGGAAAAACACAGTGTGACGATTAAATGTTGGAATACTGAATGACAAAACAACTGTTAATGATATTAAATTGGAAATCAAAACTTATCTAGAGGAGAATGACAATGGATGGTGGACCCATCCATACTATGGGACACACATTGAAGGCTGAAATACGAGGTAGGTTAATAGCGAGGGCATCATATATTAAAAAGGCCAGAATGAAAACATATAATAAGTTGATATCAGACCTGAAGGATTTAGAACAGAAGTACAAAAATAATAAGGATCAGAGAACTTATAAAGAAATAGAATATTTGAAGAGACAAATGGATGGAATATTGGGTCACGAGGTGGAGACAAATGCAAGATTTGTAAAAACAGGCACATTATGAGCTAGGCCCTAAATCCACTAAAATACTTGCCCGAAGGCTATGCAAAGAACAGGCTGACAACACCATACACAAAATTAAGGACCCCTGTACACAGAAATTGAAGAGTGATCCAAAAGAAATAGAATATATCTTCCAGGAATATTTTAAAGAATTATATACACACACCTCTACAGTAGATGGGGAATAAATGAGGACTTTTTTTAAGTACAATAGATCTGCCCTGTATTGGAGAGACACAAAATAAAATAATCACAGCAGAAATATCACTGGAGAGATCGAGAAGCCAATTGGTAGGATGAAAACAAACAAGGCCCCAGGCAGCGACGGTTTCCCTATAGAATGGTATAAAATATTTCGGAATGAGCTGAACCCACTTCTTCTGAGAACCTTTAACAGGATTATCAAAGAAGGCAAGACACCCCCGTCATGGAAAGAGGCAATTATAATATTAAACCCCAAAGAGTACAAAGACAAGGAAATTTTACCAACTACAGACCGATATCAATTCTCCAAACGATTTGAAAAGTTCATGCCAAATTTACTTGATGAAGACCAGACTGGTTTTATAATAGGCAGACAAACACAGGACAGTATTGGAAGAACCCTACATATAATACACAAGATTCAAAAGGAAAGTACGCGCGCTGTCCTGATAAGCCTAGATGCGGAAAAGGCTTTCGATAGGGTTAATTGGGAATTCTTATATCAAACACTAGAAAGATTTGGCCTTACCGAAGATTCAATTCAAGTTATTAAAGCAATTTACCAGCAACCTATTGCAAGAGTAAAGGTGAATGAGTCCTTAACTGAGAGATTTGTGTTAGGAAGAGGAACAAGACAGGGATGTTGTCTTAGCTCTACCTTGTTTGCTATATATATTGAACCATTGGCTCAAGCAATTCGTCAAGATAGGGAACTGAGGGGAGTAACTATAAGAGACAGGTAACATAAAATTGGCCTTTTTGCAGATGACATAATGATGTATCTCACGGAAGTAAACACCCCATTTCCAAGGATGATGGGAGAGAGGAGGAGCCATCTTGGTGAACGGCTGCTAGCCAGCAGCCGTCCGTTTTAAATCCATTTTTTTTATAGTTTTTAGTGAGTCCTGTTTTTTGTTTGATGGGGATATGGTCTTTTTAATGTGGGGGGTAGGTGTAAACTTAATTTCTAGGTCCCTACCTGGTCGGTGTGGCAGCCTTTTCTCCGGGCTGCCCGTCGACTCGTCCTCGTGGCCTACCTACGGGCTTGGAGCGCCGTTTCCTGGCGGGAACCGCCCAGCACCTCGGCCTCGGCGGCGGCACAGCATTGGAGCGCTGGAGCGGAGCGGGCGATCCCTTGCCTAGGTCGCCGCGCTGGAGCGACGCGCTGGAGCTTGGCGAGCTGGACCGCCGAGAGCAACAACTCCGGGCTGCGGGTCTGCGGAGCGGAGCGGGCGGCGCCGACTTGGTCATCGGGAGCCTGGGAGCTCCAAACCGGCGCGGCCTTGTCGGCTTCGGCAGCCGCGGGCTCCATCCAGGAAGCGGCCGTTCCAAGTGGCCCAGCCGCCGAAAGGACTCTCCCGACGCCGGGGCAAGACCACCCGGTGAGAACGGCCAGGGACATCGGGCCTCCGTAGAGGCAATTGCGGTGGCCTCAATAGGCCTGACTTTGGGGTGAACATGGGGTGGGGACTGGACATTGTGCCTTCCTCCAGTGCTATCCACTGTGGGGGGATGATTTTTTTGTCTAATTGTAATCTTGTAGGTCTGTGTCCAAGATGGCTGCCGTGAAGAGAGAGTGAACGCTGGCGCGCTTTGGCTGCCGCTGCTCCCTCTTCACACTGTGTTTTTGATTTTCTGTTTTTGGATTGAATCCTGTTTTTAATTTGTGTCTCTGTGATGTCTTTATTACTTGTTTTATTCCGATTATATGTTATTCCGATATACTATGTAAGGTGTCCTTGAGATGTTTGAAAGGCGCCCATTAAATAAAATTTATTATTATTATTATTATAGAGAAATTTAATTTTTATGCAGCTTATAAAGTGAATATTTCAAAAACCTCAAACCCTCCTCTTTAATTGTGCTCCTCCAGAAGAAATCAAGCAAAAGTATAATATTAAATGGGATTCAAAATCAATCAAATACCTAGGGATACATATAACAAAAAATATATCAATGGTGTATGGGGCCAATTTTAATCACATCAACCAAAACATAAGAAAGGATATAGAAAGATGGTCCACCTACCCAATGGTGAGGTGCTGTTCCTCCAATTTCCGCTGTTGCTCACTCTGGCAATGGAGGAGACCCAGGACAGAGAGGTCGGATTGGGAATGGGAGGGGGAGTTGAAGTGCTGAGCCACCGGGAGTTCGGGTAGGTTATTGCGGAATAACCTACCCGAACTCCCGGTGGCTCAGCACTTCAACTCCCCCTCCCATTCCCAATCCGACCTCTCTGTCCTGGGTCTCCTCCATTGCCAGAGTGAGCAACAGCGGAAATTGGAGGAACAGCACCTCATATTCCGTCTGGGGACCTTGCGTCCGTATGGCATTAACATTGAATTCTCCCAATTTTGCTAGCCCTTGCTGTCTCCTCCCCTTCCTTAACCCTCTAGCTGTCTCCTCCCACCCTCCCATCCGCCCGCCCTCGGGCCCTTCCTCCTCCTCCCCTTTTCCTTCTTTCTCCCCCATCAGTCTGAAGAAGGGTTTTGGCCCGAAACGTCGCCTATTTCCTTCACTCCATAGATGCTGCTGCACCCGCTGAGTTTCCCCAGCAATTTTGTGTACCTTTGACCACTAATTAATTGGTGTGAGGACAGCTATATAGCTAGGTGGAAAGAGATTGAGACATATATCCCTGACTTCCACATCCAAACACACTTGGGAGAAAAAGCACTTCCTGGACATATCAGAAGTATAATCAATCCAATAACGATATTTACTTTAGAAACCTGGTTCACTCTTACCAGACAACTTAAACTGAATAAAGGACAAAAAGTTTTAAGATGGATAGCTGTGGAAAATGAATTTAAACCAGGGATGTATGACTCAACATTTAAAGGGTGGTTGAAGAAAGGAATTACTGCATTTTGTACTGTTACTGAAAATGGAGACTTAAGAAGTTTTCAAGATTTGAAGGATTGATTTGCACTTCAGAACCAAGACTTGTTTAGATACCTCCAACTGAGAGATTATTACAATAAAAAAGTAAAAATGGAGGCACTAGAAGAAAATAATCCAGTGATAGAAGTGATAGTTAATGTGTATCATCAAAAAACATTAAGCATTATTTCTAAACTTTATCATAGTTTAATGGAATGTCAAGCTAAAACTACATTTTATGTAAAATGTAAGTGGGAAAAGGAATTGAACATCACAATCTCAGAAGAAGAACGGCATCATATGTGTGTAACACTACAGACATCCACTAATTCACAAAAATGAAGAGAATTTAATTGGAAAAATTTGATTTGTTTCTTTATTACGCCTAACATAAAAAGCAAGCAAATTCTAAGGCAGCAAACATGCTGGAGGCAACGTGGCCAAACAGATGCAAATCATGAACATGTCTTCTGGAGTTGCCCAAAAATAGAACCATTTTAGGACAGAGTGAATTCAGAATTAAAGGAGATATTAGGATATATAGTCTCCAAGAAGTGTTCCATTTTATACCTGGGTAATATAACTACAGTGGTGCTGAAGGAAGATCATTACTTGGTTAAAATCCTACTCACAGCTGGCAGAAAGGCCATTACAAGAAACTGGCTTGCAGCGGACACCCCCAGACTTAGACAATGGTTAGACATAGTACAGGAAATATTTGTCATGGAGAAAATAACATATTCTCTAAGAGTGAAAGAAGACGAGTTTAACAGAAAATGGGAAAAATGGATTAGGTATAGAAATAAAGTAAAAATAAAAGACATCAACACTGTATAATTTTATTGACAATAATGTAAGTTATTGGAAAATGTTTTAATAAGAAAATAGTTCTGTATACTGCATCATTAATTGTAAACTGAACCTCCCGCTGTACTGTTGTACGTTTCACTGCATTGTTGTACGTTTCGTTGTTATATTTGTGTTTTATTTGTGTATGCATAAAAGCAATAAAGACTAAAGTGAAAAAAAAAAGAAAGTAAGCATGCAGGTACAGCAGGCAGTGAAGAAAGCTAATAATGAGAGGAGTTGAGTATAGGAGCAAAGATCCTTCTGCAGTTGTACAGGGCCCTGGCGAGACCACAGCTGGATTATTGTGTACAGTTTTGGTCTCCTAATTTGAGGAAGGACATTCTTGCTATTGAGGGAGTGCCACGTAGTTTCACGAGGTTAATTCCCAGGATGGCGGGACTGTCATATGATGAAAGAATAGAGCAGATGGGCTTGTATTCACTGGAAATTAGAAGGATGAGAGGGTATCTTATAGAAACATATAAAATTATTAAAGGATTGGACATGCTACATGCAGGAAACATGTTCCCGATGCTGGGGGAGTCCAGAACCAGGGGTCATAGTTTAAGAAAAGGGTTAGGCCATTTAGAACTGAGATGATGAAAACCTTTTTCACACAGAGAGTTGTGAATTTGTGGAATTCTCTGTCACAGAAGGCAATGGAGGCCGATTCACTGGATGCTTTCAAAAGAAAGTTAGATAGAGCTCTTAGGGCTAGCAGAATCAATGGAATTGGAGAGAAAGCAGGAATGGGGTACTGATTGTGGATGATCAGCCATGATCACATTGAATGGTGGTGCTGGATAGAGGGTCAAATGGATTACTCCTGCATCTATTGTCTATGTATCTATGTATCATATGTATCTTTGTAACAGTGTAAAAGCCTTTTATAATCAAAAGGCCTTTGATAGCATTCACTGTCAGAAGGCCATCTAGGGGCTATGTTTGTGAGGTCAGCTGCCTAGCCATCACTTGTAGTCCATGGTGCCACCAAAAACAACCTCAGTACTGCCAATGAGAGTACGTTCAGAGCTGTGCATCCACAAAAGATAAATGTGACCCTGTCAGTAGCATGGCATGGTTAAGTTGGGCAGGACATCTGCAGAGTATTGCTCCGATTCCGCACAATTCTCCCAATTATTTTAAATGTCTTCTCTTTACAGCATTGTACTTGTATTGTGAGCAATAGATTGTGGAAAAGAAGAAACAGTAACGAAAGCAATAAGGTTCCTAATGATGCTAGAAATTTACTGTAGGGCCCTTTAGAAAGTATTCAGTATAAAATCACATTATAACAGCAGTGGTTGCCCTGGGCAAGTGGAGTGCTAAATGTGTGTAAGTAGTTGAAAATTATATGAACATCTAACGAAAATTGTAATCAAGTAATATGAATATAATTAACTGTAACCTCATGAGTGCCTCAGCATCAATACAAAACCAGATGTTAAATATTGACTGCACTCATTGAAAAGAGTTTGGTATAATGGATTAGAGTGTAATTTCGCAATCAGTTTTTCCAATCTTTGACATTAATCTTGTGTAATGATAGAATGGAAGAACTTTAAAAACACAGAAAACATGTGGAAAGCATTTGTATCATCCGGTACCAGATTAGTTGGATTCAATTTACTGTCTGAATATGAAATTAGAGTTTTTACTTCCTGCGAATTATAGACACCTGTTAATTTCCATATATATTTGACCAATCCATTAAGCTCATCAAGCAGAATAGCATAATCCCAGTATGCAAATGCATTGCATTGGTGGTCTCTCTTTGAAAACATAATATGATGAATGTTGCTCTGCATTATAAATGCAGTGGAAATAATCAATCCCTGAAAGTACTCATCCTGAGTGTGAATTAATTTTATTGGTAAATAAACATTCAGCGTAAAGAATAAAACATCATCATTTTTCAGACATGTCACACACAACTGACGATGCTACAGGCAAGCCAAAGAATTGACTAATTTATTCTGTTAGAAAACATATTAGCTAAGAGACAGAGAGAGAAAAAAAGAAAAAGAGAGCATGCATGGAAAACAAATTGAAAAGAAGAAAAGAAGCTGTTCTACGGTGAATTTGATGGACAGTGAACGGCAAATGGCAAAATATAACAATGCAATCTTGGACATGAGGAGGTTGGGCGATCGTTCTGAAAAGATCGACCTGAACTCCCGGTGGCTCAGCACTTCAACTCTCCCTCCCATTCCCAATCCGACCTCTCTGTCCTGGGTCTCCTCCATTGCCAGAATGAGCAACACCGGAAATTGGAGGAACAGCACCTCATATTCCGCCTGGGTTGCTTGCGTCCGGATGGCATGAACGTTGAATTCTCCCAGTTTTGCTAGCCCTTGCTGTCTCCTCCCCTTCCTTAACCCTCGAGCTGTCTCCTCCCATCCCCCCGCCCTCGGGCTCCTCCTCCTCCCTTTTTCCTTCCTTCTCCCCCCCACCCCCCATCAGTCTGAAGAAGGGTTTCGGCCCGAAACGTCGCCTATTTCGGGAGAAGAAGTTACACAGGGCAGAAATTCCCATGTACAATCAACATGGGAGGCAGGCCCACAATTAGCATGAATTGGTTACCTGTTTTTGGAGGAAACATTAACATCCATCCATCTGATGGTGCAGCTTTGACATTGTCCTGTTTGGAGAGAGAATGTGAGAGAACTGGAGCAGCATTTGGATGACCTCAGGGCCATCCGGGAAAATTAGAGTTTCCTGGACAAGACCTTCAGAGAGGTTGTCACAACAAGGATACAGGACAAGCGGAGGTGGGTGACTGTGAGTAAGAGGAGTACACGTGGAGTGCAGCAGACCCCAGTGGATGTATTGTAACTAATGGATAGGAGATTATGTGGCAGCAGGCGAGACTCCAGGATTGGTGTGTTGCCTCCTTGGTGCCAAGACGTCTCAGAGCGGCTACACGGCATCCTCAAGAGTGAAGGGGAGCAGCCGGAGGATGTTGAGCATGTTAGCACAAATGATATAGGTCGGAAGAGGAATGAGGTTCTACAACAAGAATTTATAGAATTGTGTAGAAGACTGAAAAGCGGGACCGGCAAGGTAGTGATCTCAGAATTCCTTCCAGTACCTCATGCTCGTGAAGCTAGAAATAGGAAGATAGGAAAAATGAATGTGTAGGTAAGGAGTTGGTGCAGGAGGCAAGGGTTCAGATTTCTGGATAGTTGGGATCTCTTCCGGGGCAGTGAAGACCTGTATAAAAGGGATGGGTTACACCTAAACTGGAGGGAGAACAACATCTTAGCGGGAAGGTTTGCTAATGCTACACGGGAGGGTTTAAACTAGATTGGCAGAGGGGTGGGATCTCGTGCAGGACAGAGGCACATGAGAGGCTAGAAGTTGGTATGGAGGGTGGTGTGGGAAAGGTTAGTGGACAGAATAGGCAGGTGAAAGGCAGAGTGCGAGGAAGGAGGGTTGGTTTAAACTGCACGTATTTTAAAGTGAGGGGCCTGACGGGTAAGGCATTATGGACTGTTCGTCTAGTGAGCGTATCTAGGTGGAGCTGAAGAACAAGAGAGGGTTGATCACCTTGTGGGGGTGTACTACAGACCCCCGAATAGTCAACGGGAATTAAAAGAACAAATGTGCTGGGTACAGTGTCAGATTATTATATCATTCAGATTATTATATCATTGCTCCCTCTAGCCACTAGGAGAAAGCACGGGGTAGGGAGATAGTGTTGTATACGCATGGGAGCTCTCCACAAGACTTTCAAAGCCGTCGAAACATAAATCTTCAAACACAGTCTCTTGAATAATAATTTCTTTATTGTCGAAGTAAAACAATAAGATATTCATCCAGACTGACCAATGTTAGAAGGCTCCGCATGTGGCTCTGACCCTTCTCTAGAAAGCTCCGTATGGTCGAAAGATATGCCTTCCCGCCATGCTTCCTCCGAACTAAACTAAAAAACTATAAGCTTCAGGCTCAGAATCCCAGCACGCCCCTGACTATGTAATAAATCCCACCCTCATAATTACAGGCAGAGAAAATGTAAAGGCAAATGCCATAATTTATGACACCCAAAATTAAGCCAAATGGCCATTACATCCCGGCCCGTAATTGCTCTGAGTAAATAACGAGGCAATTACTAATAAACATCAAAAAAATAGCTATGAATCCTTAACATATTTCAAAAACAAAAAATAGCATGCATAATATATCCGCATTCAGGCTTCTTCAGCAATTCCTCCATGTTCACCTTTGCCTTCTAGAAGCAAGCATAACTTGGTTATTGGTCTTATTAAAACATTGTTTTTAGTTTGAAGTCGTACCATGCGCACCAAACCCTTAACATCAGGCATGATACCCAGTATATAGTCCAAAACAAAAAAGCCCAAAGTTTTGATAGCATGAAAATTCTTCCTCCATGCCCGATCAACTTATGGATGTGTTGTAACAATAATGTTGAAGTGTGAAAATCCTTCGAGAGATTAATAGGATTTTTCGCAATCACGTTCACTGTGATGTTTTGTTTAATTTCCGGATCATTAGCAGAGGTTTCAAATCCCAGCTCAAGTTTTGGCCATTCTCTGTCTGGCTTACAGAGAAATCCTGGTCCATTGATCCATCTCTTATTGCTTAAGAAGCGATCTGTTGTCAGTCCTTTGAAAGCTTCATCCGCAGGATTTTCTTTTGTGTTAACATATTTCAATTGTGAAACATTAGTAACTCCCAATGCTCTTTCCATTGGCAAATTGTCTTTGTCCAAATCCAACTCTCTGGTTTCTTTGGGTCTTTCATCTGGTGGAATGCTTTCCAATACAACATAACTGTTGCTGATCCACTTGGAAAGCGTGAATCCTCCCTTATTGCAGATGTTTTACCATTTGAATTGCTTCCTGCTCAGTAGACATCGATTTTAAGCAATCATCCACATAGAAATTATTCTTCAAAGTGGTTATTACCTCCTCTGGAAAGTGAACTTTATTGTCCTCTGCGGTCTTCTTTAATGCAAAGTTCGCAAAACTTGGTGATGACACAGCTCCAAAGAGATGTACCTTCATCCAGTATTCAACAAGATCTTGTTGTACATCCCCTTCAGGCCACCATTAGAATCGCAGGTAGTCAATGTGTTTTTCTGATACTTTGACGATGAAACATCGCTCTGATATTAGCCATCAAAGCAATTGGTTCTTGTCTGAATTTAATGAAACGCCAATGAGTGAGTTGGTAAAGACTGGACCTTGCAGTAGTTGACAATTAAGTGATATTCTTTTGAAGACTGCAGCACAGTCAAAGACCACCCTCAAGGTCCCTTTCTTTGAGTGATACACGCCATGGTGCAGAATGTACCAATGCTCTTCATCTCTTTGATTCAGTTGGTTTGTTGGTACCATTTTGGCATAATCATTATCAATCATATCCTTTGGGAAGGACGTATAGTCCTCCTTGCATTTCAGATACTGGGTGTGTTGTTCTGCCATACGACGATTATTCGGCAGACTAACACTGTCTTGTTTGAAAGGTAAGTCCAGACAGTAGTGTCCGTCTATCATCTTTATTGAGTAGTTCATAATATCCAAGAACTTTAACTCTTCCCTGGCCATGTCTTCAGATTCCTTTCTGGTACTTTCATTGTCATAATTGTATTGCTTGATCAATAGCTTTTCTAATTTACCAGTAGATATTTGATTAACAGCAGCGGCAGGGTAGTTCTTCTGTTTTCCGCTTTCGTTGTTCCTTCTCAAGGAGCCATAGATAACCCATCCAAGTAGGGTTTTCACAGCAAATGGTCCATCACCTTCTGTATAGGTTCCAATGCCTTCAAAACATTTGTTCCGATAAGTAGGTGAATACCAGAATTTATTTTAGATATTTTGACATCCTTCAAGTAAGGCCATTGTCACAAGTCCTCATGTCTGGGTATATTTTGATGAACAACAGGCATGGTCTCATGTGTAAACATTTCAGATATTGGTATAAAATTATCTTCATCCAGACTAGATATCTCATTACTTATAATGTAATAACATACTCCTTCTCTTCATTCATGGTATGCAGTCAAATCTTAATCTCTCTCCTGTGATGTCCAGCCTTCTCATCAACCTTTCGGTGTAAAAGGTAGCCGAACTTCCATGATCCAAAAATGCATATGTTTGCAACACTGTATTTGTCTTGCTATTCCTTACTTGTACTGGTAAGATAGAGAAGATACAGGTTTATACCCCATCCCAATATGAGCAGTTATCTGAGGTGAGGTGACAGCATCACTAGTAGCTGGGTTCTTCTTCTGTTCTATTTGCTCCGGCTTCTTCTTTACAGTGTGAAGTGATTCAGGATGATTTTGCTTGCACTTATCACAAATTATAGGACTCTTACAGTCTTTAACCATGTGTCCTTTTTTCAAACATCCAAAACAGATTCCCTTCTCTTTTAAGATATCGACCCTTTCTTTATATTCCTTCTTCTTGAATCTTCGACAACATCTTATGGTGTGACCAACATCATCACATAAGAAACAAAATCCTTTTTGCTTGATAGTAGATACATCTCCTTTCATTCCACCTGTTGTTTCCACTGTTATTATAACGGTAGTAAAACTGCCTTCCTTAGGTTTTGGTAAAGGTAGAACCTTTAGTTTTGGTAAAGGTAGAACCTTTGACAGTTGCAATCGGTTTATGATCTTCAATACTCCCGTGGTGTGGATCTAACATGTACCGTACTTGCTTTTCCAAGAAATTCACCAGGTCTGGTAACATGGCTACTCGCTTCTTCTTATCCAATATTCGGCCTGATTTATCTCTCCACTTTTCTCTAAGTTGTCTGGGCAGTTTTTGAAAGATGGCTCTAGTTTCACTAACAAGATTCATCTCCTCCGTGTGGTTGAGATTTTCCATCGAGCTCCAACAACCTCTAAGAAATATTGAAAAATCACTAAATGCCTCTACATCTCGGGCTTGATATCTTTCCAAGCAGAAGCCTTCTCCATGTACGCATTAGCAATCTTCTGCTTGTTACCAAAACGTTCTTTAATTAACCTTCTTGCCTCTTGATAGCTTTGGCTGTCAGGCTTATTTTGACAACTTTCAACAAATACCTTAGCATTTCCGCTTGTGTAATGCACCAGAAATCGTATGCGCTCTTCACAAGTAATTTTGATTTCTACTACTTCATCAAATGCCTTTATGAAAGCTTCATACTGCAAAGGATCACCATTATATATAGGAATTTCTATTGGTGGTGGGGTGAAAGAGAGATTTTGTTGAGCTATGAGCTTGTTCAATTCAGCTTGCCTATTCGCCAATGCAAAAAATCCATCCTGAGATCCTTGGCTTGGCGCAAACGAATGATAGACAGGTTTCTGATAATAATACTGGCTTGCTCGAGCCTGTGTATCATGCCTTGGAAAAGCGCACTGAGCTGTTGGTTTGTCCCTAGCCTCTACAGATGCCCCATAAGTACTTCGCTTCGGTCTAGCACCAAGTTGCTGAGATTATGTTTTACCGGCCCGCCAATGGGGGGTGTTCAAAGCGATGAAACCCGGTGGTCCTCAGTTGTGGAATTGATCCAACTCGTGTCTCACTTTGAGCAGTTATTCCTCTCAAATCAGAGTTCATGACATCAGATGCATTAGAACCTTTAAAATCTTGAACCCTCACTTTCCATTATCTCCTTCTTTGATTTGTCAACCGCCAACTTTGTGGCTAGTTCCAGGTGTTCTTTTTGTCGCCTCATCTCTTCTTTCAGCTGCTTCTTGTCACCTCATCTCTCCTTTCAGCTGTTCTTCTTCTCGCTCAATCCAATGTTTCTTCTCCAAGGCATCTGCTTCTATTGAGAGAGTGGCTAGATCAGCATCAACTCCCAATCGAGCAGAAGCCCTTGATGCTATAGAACTAGATTTATGTCTTGATCTTCATGTAGATACATTCAAGATCTATCTTGTGGTGTAATATCCTCCTCCATTCCAGCACCTTGTTGCATAGCTCTTTCAACTGTACCATAAGTAAGTTGTCCAATTTCGACACCTTGATGAGTAGCATCTCCTTCTATAACACACGCAGTCCTATGTTGAACTTCAGCTAACCATCTCTTGGCATCTTCCATAGAATAATCAAATAACTTCACCTTTTCTTCAAACCACTGGATATATCTTTCGGGTTCTTCCTGAGATGGCTGTGATCCCAGCAGTGCTTTATGCTTATCTCCAACCTGTTTACCGAAGCTGAATATTTGGCTCAGATTAGATTCCACTTTCTTCGTGTTCTTATCTGATTCCATTAGTTTCTTCTGGTTTTCAATTGATTTGGTAACCTGTTTCCATAACTTGTTTCTCTCCTTCTGGGTTTCTTTCAGGTAGGCAACTTGGGCCTTATCTACTTCTTCTAGATACTTTAGCCTCACACTGCCACCTTGTGGCTCCTCTGACTCACCTATTCCATCTTGCTCCATGGATTTAAACAGGTCAGAGTGCCAAATCTGGATTTTCGACAAACAGGGAATTCTTCAGTTTGCTTCAGTCTTATTGATAAACTTTGGTTGAATGTTCTATAAACATCAGATAAAAAATCAAAACAAACTGGACTTTCAGACAACATCCAAAATATTTTCGAAGTTTAGTGATGATCTCAGTTCACAAAGAATGTGTCTTATCTCAATTTCAAATCAATTCAAGTACAAGCACCTGGATTATCCAGGCTGGACTGGCAAACAAGCTTCTTGGCTTTTCTCCAAGTTTAGCAGAACTAGCTTTCTCCAAACTCTTCAGAAGCCATTCAAATTAAAGTGTTCCAGCTTCAGAATTCAGCCTAGTATAATAGTTGTTCTACTCATGATTCCATGGTAAAGTCTTCCTCCCTTAGATAAATCGCAGTAAATCTTGAAGCCTGGCCGGCTTAGATCTATTTTCTTCAGTTCCTCTCCCTAGGAACCGGTCTTCAGTTCCTCTTCTGGAACAAATTCTTCTGGCCTAATATCTCACCAGAGATCCAGCCGAATCTTCTGTCCGTCTTCCTAGGGACAGATTCTACCACCTCCTGTCTGTAAGGTACTTACGACTCGATATAGTGACAGATTGTTATATCATTTAAGGAATTTCTCCCTCTAGTCACTAGGAGAAAACATGGTGTAGGGAGATAGTGTTGTATATGCATGGGAGCTCTCCACGAGAATTTCAAAGCCGTCAAAAGATAAATATTCAAACACAGTCTCTTGAATAATAGTTTCTTTATTGTCAAAGTAAAACAGTAAGATATTCATCCAGACTGACCAATGTTAGAAGCCTCCGCATGGCTCCGCATGTGGCTCTGACCCTTCTCTAGAAAGCTCTGTATGGTCAAAAGATATGCCTTCCTGCCATGCTTCCTCCGAACTAAAGAACTATAAGCTTCAGGCTAAGAATCCCAGCAACAAACATGCCCCTGACTAGGTAATAAATCCCACCTACATAATTACAGGCGGACAAAATTTAAAGGCAGATGCCATAATGTATGACACCCATAATTAAGCCAAATGGCCACTACACCGGGAGATTGCAGACAGCTTCAGGTCAAATAAGGTTGTTGTAGTAGGGTTTTTTAACCTTCCCAATATAGACTGGGAAAATCATAGCGTGAAGGGTTCAGATGGGGTGCAAATCTTCAAAAGTGTTCAGGATTATTTTCTTAAGCAGTATGTGGAGGCCCCCACATGTGAGAGGGCAACGCAGAATCTAGTATTGGTAAGTTGGGAAGGGAAAGTTAATGAAATGTGCGTGGAGGAGCCTTTTGGACCAGTGACCACAGTTTGATTAGGATTAAGATAGTTATGGACAGGGACGGAGATGGTCCACGTGTTAAAATGCTCAACTTGGGTAAGGCCAACTTTTAGGGTAAAGAGAAGGTCTCGCTCAAGTTGATTGGCAGGTTATTCGAGGGGGAAGGAACTTCAGCCAAGTGGGATGTTTTTAAAAAGTGTACTGAAGAAAGCTCAGGATGAATACGTCCCCATTAGAGTGAACGGCAAAGCAGGCAAACATAAGGAAGCTTCACGGAGGAGGGAAATTGAGACGTTAGTCAAAAACAATAAGGATGCATGGGACAGGTATAGGCAGCTGGGATCAAGTGCATCGCTGGAGGAGTTTCAGGAACTAAAGAGTAAACTAAAAAAGGAAATCAGAAGAGCAAAAAGGGGCCAGGAGATAGCTCTGGCAGGTAACATTAAGGACAATTCCAAAAGATTTTATAAATACATAAGGGAGAAAAGGGTAACTAGAGAGAGAGTGGGACCTCTCAGGAATCAAAGTGGTAACCTCTGTGTGGAGCCACAGGAGATGGGCAAGGTCCTAAATGAGTATTGCTCCTTTGTATTTACCGAGGAGACAGACAGTGGGATGAAGGAAATTGGAGCAATCACTTGAAGTGTCTTGAAAGCAGTCAGGGTTACTGTCGAAGAAATACTGAAGATACTGTCGTGTTTGAAGGTAGACAAATCTCCAGGGCCTGATCTGATATATCCAATGACATTGTGGGAAACCAGAGAGGAAATTGTGGGAACCCTGGTTAAAATTTACAAGTCGTCCTTAAATACAGGCGAGGTGCCAGAAGACTAGAGGGTGGCAAATGTTGTACCTCTTTTCAAGAAGGGCTGCAGGGAAATTGCTGGGAAAATGCTTAACATCTGAGGGCTAGGATATACAAGCATTTGGATGGTCAAGGGATGATTAGGGATAGTCAGCATGGTTTTGTACGTGGGAGGTCGTGTCTCACAAATCTGATTGATATTTTTGAAGACGTGACCAAAAAGGTTGATGAGGGCAGAGCTGTAGATGTTAGGTGCATGGACTTCAGTAAAGCGATCAACAAGGTTCCGTATGGTAGGCTGCTCTGGAAGGTTAGATCATATGGGATCCAAGGAGAGATAGCTGAATGGATAGCAAATTGGCTTCATGGAAGGAAGCAGAGGGTAATGGTGGAAGGTTGCTTCTCAGACTGGATGCCTGTGACTAGTGGTGTGCTTTAGGGTTCGGTGCTTGGCTCGTTACTGTTTGTCATCTATATCAATGGTTTGGATGAGAAAATCCAGGGCAAGATTAGCAACTTTGCTGTTAATACAGAACTTAGTGCTTTTGCAGATAGTGAAGATGGTTCTGAACTATTGCAGCAGGATCCGGGACGATTGGCCAGGTGGGCGGAGGAAAGCTTGATGGAATTTAATACAGAGGAGTGTGAGGTGTTGCATTTTGGGATGTCGAACAAGGGCAGGAACTACTCAGTAAATGGTAGGCCTCTGGGTAGTGTTGTAGAACAGAAGGATCTAGGAGTACAGGTGCATGGTTCCTTGAAGGATGAGTCACAGGTAGATAAGGTGATCAAAAATATTTTTGTCACTTTGGCCTTAATCAGTCAGAGTATTGAGTATCGAAGTTGGGAGGTCATGTTGCAGTAGTATAAGACGTTGGTGAGACCACATTTAGAATATTATGTTCAGTTCTGGGCACCATGTTATAGGAAAGATATTGTCAAGCTTGAAAGGGTTCTGAAAATATTTATGAGAATGTTGCCAGGACTAGAGGTTATGAGCTACAGGGAGAGGTTTTGTAGGCTGGGTCTCTATTCCATGGAGCGCAGGAGGATGAGGGGAGATCTTATAGCGGTATACAAAATCATGAGAGGAATAGATCAGGAAGATGCACAGAGTCTTTTTCCCAGTAGGGGAATCGAGGACCAGAGGACATAGGTTCAAGGTGAAGGGGAAAATATTTTATAGGAATCTTAGAGGTAACCTTTTCACACAAAGGATGGTGAGGTTATGGAACAATCTGCCAGAGGAGATAGTTTAGACTGGGACTGTCCCATAATTTAAGAAACTGTTAGACAGGTACATGGATTGGACAGGTTTGGAGTGATATGGACCAAGTGCAGGCAAGTGGGACTAGTGTAGCTGGGTCATTGTTGGCCGGCGTGCGCAAATTGGGCTGAAGGGCCTGCTTCCACACTGAATCACTCTATGACTCTATGACTATCTGTGATTGCATTTCCTGCTGCATCTGACCTGGCCTAGCCATGACAAGCAGACCCTCATACAACTTTGTCATCAATCTGAAGAAGGGTCTCGACCCGAATCGTCATCCTTCCTTTCTCTCCAGAGATGCTGCCTGTCCTGCTGAGTAACTCCAGCATTTTGTATCTTCGATTTAAATCTTCAATTTAAACAAGCATCTGCAGTTCCTTCCCTCACACAACTTTCACAGGTGCACCTCATATTTTGCTTGGGTAGCTTACAACCTTGATTAATCTTGATTTATTTAACTTCAAGTAATCCTTTTGTTATTTTTAGTCTGTCTAAAAGTTTGTTTTTGGAGGTCTTTTATTCTTTTAGTGGGCGGGTGGGTGGGGGAGGGGGGCGAACCGTCTTCTCAGTCACTACCTGGTCGATTATGTGTGTTTTCTCCGAGCCGCATCTTCGCCCCCCCTCGTGGCCTACCATCTGAATTGGCGCAGCCTTTCCTGCTGGAGACCAGCCAGAGCTACAGCAGCAGCGCAGCAGTGAAGCAGCCTGCCGACGTTAACACCGTGGAGCTGTGGTCTGCAGAGCTTCCAGCTGCGGGTGGCACTGACTTTAACATCGCGTAGGCCTGGGATCTTTCGCCGAGGATCGCCAGTGTTGGAGCTCCGCCCAGCTCGGCCTGTGGACTTCGGAAGCCGCGGTCTCCGGTAGGAAGCGGCCGATTCGTAAACTCCAAGCCGCTGAGAGTGTTCTTCTGTTCAGACGCTGGAGCTCCGATCATTCGATCATCCCAGCGAGAGGTCCCGAAACATCGGGCCGCCATTGCAGCGACTGTGGAGGCCCAATAGGCCCCGACCACGGATGAACAAGCGGAAGATGACTGAACTTTGTTGCTTTCCCTCACAGTAGGAAACGTTGATTCTGCTGTGGGGGATGTTTTATGTTAAATTATATAGTGTTGTGTTTATCTTATTTGTGTGCTGCATGGTAACTCAAATTTCACTGCACCAATTGGTGTATGTGACAATAAATGTATCTTGACTTGACCCTTGCTTTCTCTCTCTCTCCATCCATCCCCCACCCTAGTTCTCCGACTAGTTTCACTGATCTTCTGATTAATTTTTCTGTTTGTTTGCCTCCTTGTCACCTTCACCTCAGCTAACGATGAACCATTCTACATTTCCATATCATCGCCCACTTTGATCTGTGTTTTAACACCTCATCTCTCCGTAGCTCTAGACTCCCTCTCCCCAGACTGAAGGAGAGTCTCTACCCAAAATGTCACTTACAGTATTCCTTCTCTCCAGAGATGCTCCCTGTCTCTCTGAGCTACAGATTTGGCATCTATTTTCACAGGTGAGGTCTCTGGCCATTGTATTGGGGAGTGTGATACTGTTGCTTTTGATCATTTTGTGTCATTGGTGCCTGGCCTCCAGATGCTTCATACTCACATGGAGTTCCTCCACCTCCTTCAGTCCTCTGCAGCCATTTCCAAGTTGTTAGTGACAATGGTAAAATTTGTCATATCTCTTTTAATCGTATCCTTGTATTGAAGCTTTGGTCTTCCTCTTTGTCACCGTGCATTGGCAACCTCCCTCTATAGCACACCTTTGAGGATGCATCCAGTTTCTGGCCTGTGTACATATCCAAGCCAGTGGAGATGCTTCGACATGAGGATTGTAGGGATGGTAGGCATGTTGGTCAGGGAGAGGACGGATTCGTTGGTGATTTTGTCCTGCCACGAAACTCTCAGTATGTGACAAAGACAGCAGAAATTAAAATTATTTTGTTTCCATTCTTGATGTAGGTAGGTCGTCTAAACTTCAACTGCTGAACCGTAATTTACTCAGACAGTTGCCTTGGTCTTGACTGTGAGTTTCCTTTTCTTCCTTGCCCAGTTGATTGGCCTACGAAAGGTGATAATGCTGCCTTTCCTTTCCGTGAATTAATTTCCTCATCCAAAGTGAGGTGATCAGTCACCATAGATCCCAGGTAGGTGAATATAAAGACAGTTTGCAGCTGAGAGGTATTCAGGGTGATTTCAGGGTGGAATGGGTTTCCCTGTCTCATTGCAACAGTTTTCTTAACTCTGATTGTTTGTTGGTATTTGTTGCAAGCATGGGACAGCCTGACCATCAAGCCCTAATTCTTCTGTCGGGGTGATGAGTGCAGCATCATCAGAGTACAGGAGTTCCCTTATATGCACAATTCTCACTTTCTTCTTGGCTTTCAGGCTTGCTAGATTGATGAGCTTCCCATCACTTCTGGTGACAAGATACACTCCTTTCGTTTCTGTCGGGAAGACAAAGGACAGAAGGGCAGATAGGAAGATCTGAACAGAGTGGGAGCTAGGACGCAGTCTTGCTTCACTCCACTTCTCATGGGTAAACTGCCTGATGTAGCGCTATCAAATTGTACGGTACCATGCATATTCTCATGGAAGGTGATTGATGGGTTAATCCAGTTCGAGCCAGTTTGGTTCATCATCAAGCTCACTCATCACTGGCACCTATTGCATTGAAGTGTGGTGGAGATGTCAACCTCGCATGAATATAGTTTTCGGAGGAAATTAGTGGTAAAATATATTAGTCAATATCTTTTTTGAGATCAGGATACTGCAAAATGTTTCACATGCATTTAATATGTTTATCTTGTTATCATTTGTTGTATGAGAGAAGGCAAAGTTTGAGCTTTGCACAAAGAACATTATCCAAAATCCAAAAAACCTCAGAATGTATGGTTACCTTAAGTACAATAGTTACCAAATTTATTTTATGAAGAACACTGAAATGACAAACCTCACAATGCATTTCTTTGCTAAATGGCACATTAATGACGGCACATTAATGACTGCACATTAATGACCACATTAATGATCCAACAGGCAATGGAAATATTTGAAGTATTTCTGCTTGTGTGTTATTCATGCTGGTCATAAAGCAGTGGTGGTGATGAGATTGTGATTTTATTCAGCCCTTTCCTACCAATCTTCATGGGTTAAAATAAGGGCATATTTGTTAAAGCAGCTCTAATAATAGGATTGTGAATATCTACGTTGTTATGCTTAAATAAAGCAAAAATACTGTAACTAGCCTTTGAGTGCCTTTCTTTAACGAAAATATCAATGCATGTACCAAATTTGCTAAAGGAAATTGACTGAATTCCAGGCAAGCTGGCTACTGAAGTACCATTCATAACAGATGAAAAAGTTGATATTTAATTAATGATAGACTCCGATCATGCTTTTGTTTTATACTTTGAACATTACTAATGAAATAATCTATTTTACTTTTGCATATTGGTGCACATACTAATATTATCAAAATACATAGATGAAGCGAAATGTTGTCTCGTAATAGAAAATAGGTGCAGGAGGAGGCCATTTGGCCCTTCGAGCCAGCACCGCCATTCATTGTGATCATGGCTGATCGTCCCCAATCAATAACCCATGCCTGCCTTCTCCCCATATCCCTTGATTCCACTAGCCCCTAGAGCTCTATCTAACTCTCTCTTAAATCCATCCAGTGATTTGGCTTCCACTTCCCTCTGTGGCAGGGAATTCCACAAATTCACAACTCTCTGGGTGAAAACATTTTTTCTTACCTCAGTCTTAAATGGCCTCCCCTTTATTCTAAGACTGTGGCCCCCTGGTTCTGGACTCGCTCAACATTGGGAACATTTTTTTCTGCATCTTGCTAGTCCAGTCCTTTTTTAATTTTATATGTTTCTATAAGATCCATCCTTATCCTGTAATAATCCAATCACAACTATAATTCGAAGCCTGTGACCTGATTATTTTTTTAATCATCACAATCATTCTTCTGAGTTGCATGGTAGACTATATAATTATGAAAGGTCTTTGAACTAAAACATTAACTCTTGTTTTTTAAATAATGCACAAGACACATTTATTTGTGCAGCCTGTCTTAATTTTCATAATTCAGATGTTGCACACTTCAGTATCATGCTCAAGTTGATCTTCAATTATTTGCATTTTATGCCGTTGATTGCAATTCTTCACATTTTTGCTATAAAATTGGCAAGACATCTGCCCATGTGGCACAAATAAATTGTAAACATTTCAAAATTATGAAATCGTGACACATTTCAAAATATGTATATTATTTTGTAGTCACGTGATTGACTACGTGAAGAGCCCGCCAGCCCGTATGCGCGTCAATATACGTCAAACGCATAGCACGCAAGTCGGAGCAGTTCGCAACTGCTCTGGGAGGTAAGTCAATTTTATTTCCAGCGGGCCGCTCCGATAGTGGTCCTACAGTAGCTGTTGGAGGTGTACGGGATTTGGGCCACCGTGGAAGCCCAAGAGAAACATTTTGCGGCCGCCATTCGTGTTCCGCACGGGAGCAGGCGGTCGAAATTGGAGACCGCCATGGGGCTCCAAGGAGCTGGGATGACGGCTGCCGGCATCAGAGCTCCGAATGGGAGCAGGCAGCCAGATTTGGAGGCAGCCGTGGGGCTCCGTAAGGAGCTAGGATTTCATAAATTGCGGCAGGATGTTTAGCAGCCGGTGAGTTAATATTAGCCGCGGCCAGGAGCTACTGCTCAGGTAAGCTCAGCTGCCGTAGCGCCGAGCAATTTTAAACATAGTTGCTGCTAGCTGAGGGGCTCAGCTATGCTGCAGCAGCATATAGTGTATGCTTTATTTTCGGGCGGCTATAGAGTTGGCATTAATAGCGGTTGCCACTCGCTCACGTTTGTGTCTATCGTAGTAGATAGCATTCAAAGGTCATGTTTAATTCTTTGGCAATAAAGGGGAAATCATTTAGGACTGAGATGAGAAAAACATTTTTTACACAGAGATTGGTGAATCTCTGGAATTCTCTGCCACAGAATGTAGTTGTGGCCAGTTCATTGGCTATATTTAAGAGGGAGTTAAATGTGGCCCTTGTGGCTAAAGGGATCACGGTGTATGGAGAGAAAGCAGGTACAGGATACTGAGTTGGATGATCAGCCATGATCATATTGAATGGCGGTGCAGGCTCGAAGCGCCGAATGGCATACTCCTGCACCTATCTTTTATGTTTCTATGTTTCTATAACGATATATCTTATCATGTCAATAAAGTTTATATTAAAAATGATAATTACAAAGGACATTTATTATCACATACACCAATGGTGTAGTGAAATTGGACTTGCCATTGCAGTCTAGAGCTCCTGCCTTTTTTGAGCAGCTTTGCGCAGTGACAGTATCGTAGCCGATGAGGTTTACCCGAGGCACGATTATTGCTTATTAAAAACTTTTCCCAATACCCCGCTATGACTTGAAATATAGTCGGCAATGGCAATTTTTGACAGTCTCTGCGGAGACATAGAACAAAAATAAAAATGTACCTATCAGACACTTGTGGGAGCTACACCTGGTGGCGTCATAGTAATTTCCGCTCACTAGAGGGGACTGTTGGAGATTCTTTTATAAGAGACTCCAACTATGTGGATATCGATAGAACAGTCGAATCTCTGATTTAATGGGGATATGCTTCTTTTAATCATATGAACTTAATTGCCTGTTACAACACCTGGCAGGGTTGCAGTATTTCTCCCACTCTGTCTTACGGACTATCGGGAAGAGGTGACTCTGAGTATAATGCCAGCTCATCCGAGTCATATGGGGGCCAGAGGCGCTCCAGTCCTTCCCTGTAATACTCCGTTGGGGCTCCAGAAGGGAGCAAGGACTCTAGCAGGTGCAACCTGTCTGGTAAGTATAATGATGATACCAACAGATCACCGATCTGCACAGCTAGTCCCGGTTCGGCTGCTGAAGGGAGCAGCCTGACAACCCTGAGTCGGAGCAAAGTCAAAGCCAAGTCTGTGGAACAAGTCTTGTCGGATGATTTGGGACATCTATGGCAGATGTGATTGGGCGTTTGTCTCAATTACAACATCTGATGAATCAGATGGTGGCACAAGAAATGCTCCATGTTACGAAGGCATGTCAGGCAGCAGGTCCTGGTTCAGGGTTGCAATATTCCTCCCACTTGGACGAAAGGAGGGTGGAGATGGTGCCAAAGTATATGCACATATGCCTGAAGCAGCTTCTGGTTCAGGGTTGCAATATTCCTCCCACTCGGATGAACGGAGTGGTGGAGATGGTGCCAAAGTATATGCACACATGCCTGAGGCAGCTCCTGGTTCAAGGTTACATAAGTCCTCCCACTCGGATGAAAGAAGTGATGGAGATGGTGCCAAATATTATGCTCTGTGTTATGGAAGCATGCACAGGCAGTCCGAGGCATACGCATGTGTCAACGCCTGGCTCGGGGTGCACTATTTCTCCCACTCTAAGAGAGTGTCAGAGATCAGTATGGAACTGACTCCGAACATTACTAGGTGCCTGAATCCCATGCTGTAATTTATGATGTGCAAGAATCGCATTAGGAAGAGCTGCCTGCTCTTGCCTCTAAATTTGCTGCTTCCTCGGGGACGGACAAGCCACTACAAGAGGAGTTGGCCAGCGGCATCAGCTATCTAACAGATATGACAAGCGTGACAGACAGGGTCTGCAAATGAAACCTCACTGAAGCTCCAACAAACAAATCGACACGGGGTCAGCGACGCTGGTAAGTAAGGTCTCGTTATTAACCTCGGTAAAATCCGAAATGGAGCATTCTGTCTACCCAGATTTGGGCTGTCTCTGGAATAGATCAGGTTGATGTAGAGACATTGGCAGGGTGCCTTGCATAGTAACCTCTGTAAGTTCCAAGTAGGAACAGTTTGGTTACCCTGGTTCAGGGTAGACCATCACGGAACTGGCTGGCCACAGGGGTCATAGTGACCAGGGAAGCACTGCCTCATCATCTGCGATTGAGGTTATCAGACTGCTCAGTAGAATGAAGTAGTTGAAGTCTTCCTCAACATATGGTTTATTTCTCCTCAGTTAGTAGAATTGCTGGTTCATTGGAATCATCATTGCCATCCTCTCTGGGATAGGTAGTTACCAGCAGGAAGCTGGTCTGGCATCTAATATAATTTGTATCTGACCTGCAGGTTCATGTGTGAATCAACAATGTATTTATAATAATCCATAGGCTCTCAATACCAGTATTCCTGATTGAATGGCGGGTCGAAGAAATTGTGTTGTGCACTCTGGCGACTTAGACATGTGGTTTCAGTCAAAGGACTGCGAGGTAATTCCTGATTCAGCCTTGCATTATACTAATTTCCACTCTGAGGGAAAACGCTGCGTATTCATGGTGACTCCTAGTCAAGAGTTGACAGGGAACTCGTATTCCCACATCAAAGGGAGACTGTGGTTTCAGCTCTAGTCATTAGGTTCTGATTATATGCTATCAGCAAAATGTATGAAAGAAGATAATGCATCTTCCGCGGGTAGAAAAGCCAAACATTTTCCGTCCGTATGGTCAATAGAGGAACAGGGGTTCCAAGTGCAATCAGTGACAGCTCATCCGAGGATGAGTGGTCTGGCCAAGGACTAGAGGGGTATATTTCTGATATTTCTCAAAATTACAGAAACATGGTGCAGGTCGAATCAGGTTAGCATTTGACTAATCTGATCATGGGCTTACTTACCCAGTTTAAAATGGATGATTGGCGTTCTGCAATTTAACTGATTCAGAGAATCGATCTTGTAGTTGCATACTCTGCCATATTTTATACACATAAGGCACAGATTTTGTTGGTTTGATAACAAAGCTAATGGTGAAAGCCTATGCTGCCCTACTCAGATTAAAGGGCATTGTGTTATCGAGTTTTAGGTAATATGCAAAATTTGCAGCTGATAAAACTTATGGGTTATCAGTAGATACCTTTTGTGATATTACAAATGAGGCAACATGAAATTTAACAGTGCCTATTGTGCCTATTCATATGATAAGGCAGCTGAAGCAACTCTTATTTACTCAGTCACGAGTGACGGCTGGGGCAGCCTGTCTTCTCGGGCAGCTAGCTCTGCACGATTGTATGAGTAGCTTGTGAACAACATATGTGAGTTAATTTTAATCGGAAGTAACAGAGGTTTGTGTGGCTTTCAGTTTGAGCCTAGCGAAGTGTTTATGTGATAGCACCATTGACATTGCTTGTGCTGCTTTCTCATTTTCCATAGTACCATAAGTGGGAAAATAAATGATTGGTTATTCACCTTCTGTTCACTAATGTTATGCAGGGTGGCTTTTATTTGACCACTCTAATAGCCTACACTCATTGTAGTGTGCGATGTATATCAGTAAATTATTATGCAAATATTCTTCTACTTTTTTCTAATGGGTGCAGTATTTTAAGATGATTATGCTTTCAGCAACTGATCTCAGCATAAAGAACACAGCCTTTACTCAATCTCTGGCTTGGTCTCTACGTCATAACTGACATTAGGGTAGCTTGTTATGGGAATGATCTCTTAAGCAAAATGAGCAGGATTGCGTACATTTGAAGTTGACCGCATACCCACCAGTGCAGAGATCGGGGATGTCATTAGGTATACAAGTGCGCTGAGATTGCTAGTACCTATGAGATGAAAGATAGTTTCTTTTTTGTTATTCAATACTCAAGATATTGCTGATGGCTCATTAGCAACCAATAGAATGGATTTTCCCTTTCATCATACTGCAAGAGGCTTACATAGTGCGTGTTAATAAATTATAAAATTTGGTTGAATATGTCTGGGTATTTACAGATAGAATGTTGCACAGTGTTGCATGAGTTATTGTCTAACTCAACAGTCTATTGGGACAACGGTCCGGTTAAGAACAATGGCATGTATGCAAGTTAGCATCAAGATATTAATAACCCATGTTTTTCCTACCATTAATGGTTTATCTGTTTAAGTGTTTCACACACAGATTGGGTTACTGCACGAAACCACAGAGCTTTGAAGTCTTCACGTACTCACTCATGTGACTTTTGAAATAAAATAGAAAGATTAAACGAGAACTTACCGTTTGAAGTTTGATCTTTATTTTTTGAGAAGTTTAAGTGAGGGATTACGTGCCCTCCACTCCCAACCCTACTTCTCATAAAGATCATTCGGTAGTTCTAAATTTGTTAATCCTTATATAGCTTAGGTCAGCAACTAGTCTGTGGTTTCATACAGCTACTTTGAAGATTTATGCACATGCAGGCTCTTCACGTAATCACTCACTTCAACCTCATAAAATAAAGATCAAACTTCAAATGGTAAGTTCTCGTTTAATCCTTCTATTTAAAAACATTTGCCAGATCATGTTGCCAACAGCAAAGCTGTGCTTATTGTTGACCACAATGGCAAGAATGAACTTAACATCTGCTAATGTTGAACTGTTAATAAATGGTGCTCTGACCCTACATCAGAATGTGGCACAAGAAGTGCCTTGGGCAACATATGGGGTGGGATATGCCCTAGCAACAAAACATTTTCAGAGCCGATGATGCCTCCTGGCTGACTCAAAAGTAAAGTTTAACAACATTTTGACATTCAAAAATAATCAAGAAGCCTTAACATTTTTAATGCAAGAAGGCAATGCATTAGTTAGAGTCATAGAGTCATAGAGTTATAACCCTTCGGCACAACTTGCCCATACTGGCCAAAATATCCCAATTGCAATTATTAAGTTAGGTTCAAAATACAACTGAACCAATGCATTGCCTTCTTGCAGCTATTCCTTTTTATTTATATGAAAACATTCATCCGTTTAAGAATGGGTCTGAACTGGTTTGGGATTTTCACAAGAATAGCTCATCATGAATGCTAGGCTATTAAGTGAAGTTTGCCACCAGTACAAGACTCCACGACAATCTAATATAACAATGCAGTTTGCAAATTCCTATTAATCCCATCTGTAGAGGGGTCGCGACCGAAACGTTACCTATCCATGGTCGACAGAGATGCAGTTTGACCTGTTGAGTTACTCCAGAACTTTGTATCCTTTTGTGTATTAACCAGCATCTCCGGTTACTTGTTTCTACATTCTCCCATTAAAGAACATTCACCAAATTTAGGACTCAAATTTACACGGGGAACCTGAACTTGGTGACTTGGCAGAAATGATGTAGAGAAATGCCATTATTTTCCAATAATTTCCAGTAGGTCAGATACCATCGAAGGTATCAATTCCTTGTGACTCCATGGCTAAATATTCTGTGAAGCTATGTCGAAACATATTGGTTTCATTTTTAGTCCATCTCTACACCTCACTCATTTCCTTCATCTTCATCTACTTCTTTCCATTTTGCCAAGTGTAAATGCATACTTACTTTAAACATTGTAACAAATTAAACTTGTCTTTCTTGGCTTCTTTCTGAAAAAAACAACGTTAGCTTATTTCACAAATTATCTGGGGATATCATGTATTAAATGACTTCAAGAAATCGTCCATGAACACAAACATTCTAAATTGCTTTAGTAATTGTTAATTTAGGATCTACCAAATGTTTCATCCTTTGAAGAGCAGCATATGTATTATTTCATCATTTGTTTTGAGACATTTACCAGCAGCTTTAGATCAAGTTATTTGTAAAGCCTTTTGAAGATTAAAAAAGTCATTCAGGTGAAAAGAATAATTAACTTGTTTATCAGGCTGTTATGAAAAACAAAATAAAAATGGTGGCATCAATGCAAATTCTGTTAGTAAGACTGTTATCTGCACTGATAGATTTCCTTTATCATCAATGTGTAAGAGGCAAAGTATATCAGTGGCAAGCTGGAAGGGAGGGTAGTGATGGGATTGAAAGTGCGGGGAAAAAATACAGATTCTGTAAATCTAAACAGAAAAGAAAATCAGAAAGTGTTGGAAATACTCAGCAGGTCAGCATGGTGGTGCCACGGTAGAGTTGCTGCGTTACAGCGCTTGTGGCGACGGAGACCCAGGTTGGATTCAGACTACGTGTGCTGTCTGTATGGAGTTTGTAGGTTCTCCGCGTGGGTTATCTCCAAGATCTTAGATTTCCTCCCACACTCCAAAGACGTACAGGTGTGTTGGTTAATTGGCTTGGTGTATGTGTAAATTGTCCCTAGTGTGTGTAGGGTAGCATGAGTGTGCGGGGATTGCTGGTTGTCATGGACCCGGTGGGCCGAAGGGTCTGTTTCTGTGTTGTATCTCTAAACTGAACTAAAGGTCAGGCAGCATTTTGGGAACGAGAAGCAGAGTTCAGGTCTGGAACACTTTGTCAGAACTGGGGGAAAAATTGAGACACAAGGGACTTCAGATGCTGGATGTTTGTGCAAAATACAAAGTGCTGGAGGAGCTCAGCAGGTCAGGCAGCATCTGTGGAGGGAATAATGGTCTTTTGGGCAAGTGATAGATGGATAATTCCTTATCTGATAATCCCCTCACCTGTATCCACCAATTATCTGTCATGCTTTGACCCACCCTCACATCTTTTCCAGCTTTCTCCCCTCTACTACAATCCGTCTGAAGTAGAGTTCCGACACAAAACATAATAAATTCATTCCCTCCACAGATGCTGCCTGACCCACTGTGTTGATTAAACACTTTATGTGTGGAGCAAAAGTTAGCATGCAGAGGAGAAGGTAGATATCTCTGAGAACAAATGGGTTAATGTAGCAATTAGAAATCTGTGTGCTTTATGCCGTTAATAGTAGGACTGAAGGACATGTCCATAAAGACAGACTACAATAATATACAGAAACATGGTGACCTGATAACAAGTAGATAATTGTCTGAAATGACACATTCTGATACAGACAGGAGAGTGCAATGTATCCATATTTTTGGTATTTGATACTGAATTTGGAAGGCTACAACCTGCCCAACAAAAGAAGAGTTATAACAAAGGAACCAGCAGTGAACACACTTTCACCTTCCAAGCCATCAACATGTAGCAGAAGGTACACAAAATTGCTGGAGGAACTCAGCGGGTGCAGCAGCATCTATGGAGCGAAGGAAATAGGCGACGTTTCGGGCCGAAACCCTTCTTCAGTCTGAAGAAGGGTTTCGGCCCGAAACGTCGCCTATTTCCTTCGCTCCATAGATGCTGCTGCACCCGCTGAGTTCCTCCAGCAATTTTGTGTACCTTCGATATTCCAGCATCTGCAGTTCCCTTTTGAACAACATGTAGCAGAAGGCAGATTTGAGATTATTTTTCTCCACCTAATCTATGGGTTGAGAAACCCCTATCTCTACCATGTGTGGCTAGTTTCGAATTGCAGAGACAGATTTTTCCAGTGTAATAGTAAGATTAAACGAAAACTTACCAGTTTGAAGTTTGATCTTGATTTTATGAGGAGTTACGATGAGCGAATACGTGAAGAAGGCCGTCATCCCACTTGGCGCGTCATACTTCAAAGCAGTGGTGTGGAATCACAGAAACAAGTAGTTGACCATGAACATAGTAAGATTTTGAGAACTGGAATTACCATATGACCTTGATAATATGAGGGTGGGAGTGGTGGGCACGTAACCGCTCATCGTAATTCCTCATAAAATCAAGATCAAACTTCAAACTGGTAAGTTCTCGTTTAATCTTACTATTTTATTTCGGAGTCACGTGAGTGACTACGTGAAGATTTCAAAGCTCTGTGATTTCACGCCGGAACCGAATCCATGCGTAACACACTGCTTGAAGTGACCATGGATGAGTGAAAAAAGATTCATGCATTCAGACATGACTTGGTTTGTTATGCTGATGCTTGATCATCCAATGAAAATAATAGCGGCCCCTTTCATCCAGAGGAAACTATTAACAAGTCAAAAAATTTAGTTGACAAATACCCCCGATTTGGCAACGGTTGTATTAAAAATTGGTAAAGTATGTTCGTTTGACCATCCTGCAGCTGCTAGGATGTGGGCCAAAGCAAATGTACAGTATATAAACCTTATGAGCTGATGTGGTAGAAGCCCCGGTGGAGTGCGTGTTAAAATATTAGTATTGACTCCTGCATTCACCAAACTCCCGTTTTACCACATGAAGATGGTAGAACTACTTCTTATGAAATTTATATATATATTACTAAAAGTCTGATCTTGACCGTCTTTGGCACACTGTGCTGCGATTTCTGAGAGAACGCCGCAACCTACGGCCGTCATGTTTGGCCACCTTGATCAGAGCCCACGTTTGCCTTCCTGGACCAGAGTATTGTTCCCATCGATGAAAAATCAGAGAGAAATTAATGTTTATAAAAAATTCACCATTCTCTCTGCTGCCCCTGCTAGAGGGAGGGGTAGGGACTATAAAACCAGGAAGTCGCGTGCCTCAATCAGTCTCTGCAAGCTGGAGGGCACTCTGAGTTCTGAATGACACTGAACAAATGTCTACACAACTGTGAGTAAGTACCCTTAATGTGGTTTGAAAATGAAAATATGGATAGTTTGAAATAAAAAAGCACTGCCTGCAAATGGTTGTTTGGGGGGTTTGGGTTGAAGTAAAAAGGCACTCTCTTTCTCTCTCCCCTCCGCTCCCTCCCCACCTCTCTCTCTCCCTATCCTTCTCTCTTTCTCTCTCTCTCCCCCCCCCTGTCTCTCTCCCTTTTTCTCTCTCTCTCTCTCTCTCTCCCCCCTCTCTCTCCCCACCCTCTCCTCTCCCCTCCCCCGCTCTCCTCCCCCCTCTCCTCTCCCCCCATCCCCTCTCCCCCCTCCCCTCTCCTCTCCTCCCCCCCTCCTCTCTCCACCCCCCTCTCTCTCTCCCCTCCTCCCCTCCATCCCCTCCCTCTCTCCTCCCCCCCTCTCCCCACTCCCCCCCCTCTCCTCTCCCCCCTCTCTCTCTCCTCTTTTCTCCACCTCCTCCCCTCCATCCCCACCGCCACCGTCCCTCCCCTCAACCCCCCTCCCCTCCACCCACCCCCACCCCCTTCCCTCCACCCTCCCTCCCCCTCCCTGCTCCCCACCTCTCCCCCTCCCATCACCTCACCCCCCTCTCGGCACACACTCTCTCCCCACCCCCTCCCCCCCTCTCTCCCCCCTCTCTCCCCCCTCCCCGTCTCTCCTCTCCCCCCCGTCTCTCCTCTCCCCCCTCTTTCCTCCCCCTCCCTCTCTCTCCCCTCCTCCCCTCCATCCCCTCCCCCTCCTCCACCCTCCCTCCCCTAAACCCACTACCCTCCACACCCCCTACCCTCCACCCCCCCCTATGCGTCAGTAGACAGTGTGGTTATGGGGTAAAAGGAGCAAATTAATAATATTAATATAATATCAAGGGGGGTAATTAGCGTGAGTACGGGGGGGATACTTAGTGTGTGTGATGCTGCATGCCGCATCCCCCCCCCCCCCCACAACCGCACGTTGGGGTAACAAACCCAACGGGTCTGCACTTGGTCTGGTATATATATATTTCTTCCACAAAACATTGTTTTGTTTGGAGCCTTTGAGGCTCTAAGTCATCTAGACGTGTTGTGAATGTGCGACCACACATTCCCAAAGGTCCATCAAGTATGCCATGAAACTGTTTGTACCTCACGCCTGGTTAGCTCTATTGAGAGCTGGCTTGAGATAAGGATGTAGCTGGAGCCCCCTGCTGAAGTAATGTTAACATTACGTCATGTCCCATACTCCCATATTATTGGGCCTGGGAGAAACTTGTGTTAAGATATCCTATATAATTCTGGATATCAGAGGGTGAGGCCCGACAGAGTGGGTTCCACTTGCTGCAACAAATATGATGAGAAGCAAGTTTGCACCGTTTAATGGCACTGTAAACTGAGTATTGTCAAAGACTCATAAGAAATAAACTCTAGGACATCATTGTTTCGTGCTGTATAGCATGTAACATGTGTATTCAGCTAAAACCGTTTCCCATCTGCTGAAGTGGAGATGTCCTGCCTCTTTTTGGTGCTATCCTGCATTCTGCAGTGAGCACTCCGCGGATTTGTCTGACAACCCGCGGCGCAGGATATCGTCTCGGAGTCTTCAAGTCAATGACGTGATGTATCATGCAGACGCTGGTCTCCCGAGTCACAGGCTGTACCAGCAAGTTTTATGCTTTGAATTACCATATAGGTTCTATATAATTCCCTATATTAGCGGGATTCATGGCTGCATATGTCAGTCAGGCAGATTGAGGCCTGAAGCGGTGTCTTGCTGGATAAATTGCAAAACCCCACTGCCACTGTATGCCACATGTTTTGCAGCTGGTAAATAAGCCTGTATGTAAATATATCGATATTCAATGTTCCATCGAGCCAAAATGACATTAAATACTTTGTGGTCTAACATCCATCCTGTGTTTCATAGATTTCACATGAGATAGTAGTTTAAAAAATACGATTAGGTAAATATCACAGGATATTTAAACTTCATAGCACCCATGTGACTAACATATGCCACCCCCATAGTGTATCAACTTGGAGTTGAGCATGCAGGTTGTGCATATTCTTACAATAACCTTTAACGTAATAGAATGCACCGAGTTATAGGTAGTTGATACCAATTACTGAAAATTGGTAATTTATGCAACCCGCATCCGCCTCCGTAACTGGAGATGGCATACCATACTTCTCATCTTTGAGCACTAGTATTAATTTATAATACTAAGTATACCCGATCAAAAATACTGGAGCAATGCTGAATACTGCCACCATCGTGATTTCGGTAGCTTCAGCTGAGAATAGCATAGGTTTATTTGTAATGAGCTATATGGTACTAGAGGTTAATTCTTTGCATGTTTTAACTTCAGGTAATGCAAAGCCCAATTTGTACCGCTGATACACAGCTGCTAAATTGTCAACTACATCTTGATGAATAGAAAGCTGCTTAATAACCAACTAGGTTGTTACAGGCTTCTGTTAATTGCATCTCTTGCTCCAGGATGGAATCCCTTGATAGTTGATAGTTAAATGTAGTCCCAATAATCAGTAGTTCTGATTGGTATCAACTTAAATTTAGCTGGATGGGTGGGACCCTGATTCTTCAAATATAGTTTGGGCCTATAACAGTTAATTTTTAGCAAAACCCAGCATTAACATATTCCAGATAAATGATAACTAATGGTCTTGAGCTCTGAGCAGCCCAAGCTCCGTTTGGAAAATTGGTAAATAAACTGGGAACTGTAGCTAGCCTATGTTGCAAGGCTTTAACTATTAATATAGCCCCTTCCAGGTAAATTTCAAATATCTCTGGCGATTCCAGTGAATGGGAAACTGCATAGCATGCATCTTTGAGATTGATGCTTGCCATAAAGCTCCTATAAAACAGTTGTTAGACCGTAACAAAAATTTACTATTCTGAAAGTCTGTACTGCACATATGAGTTAAACCTGGATTAAGTGACATCCTCCATCTGTCACCTGTCCTGAAAGGCAATCCTGCCTATAATACTGGGCCTGCCTCGAAGACAACTCTGGTCCGAATTCCAAGTCTGCTTGGAACCTATGTATGTTGTGCAGTAAAAATAATCACATATTATTATCTGTTTTTTAAAACCAGATCTGAAACTCATGTTGTTTTTCATTGTCATTTTGAACAAAAACACAAGAGTAAAAATTACCAACATGTAACTGGTCCACAATCCCTTGTTTCAGTAAACCCACCAACCTCCATGGCTACCGGTGGTCTTGTGGTAAGCCCAAAGGCCCCTGATGCGGGTTCCTTTTCTCTCCTTGATTGGGAGTAGGACGGGTAGGGAGTGTGGATTCCATGTTTCTCCTGACCCCTGCTTGGGTCTTGGTCTGAAACCACATCATACTGAGCCTGCCTTGTAAGACAATTCTGGCCATAACTCTGAGTCTGCCTTGAAAGACGACTCTGATCATATTTGCGTGCCCAGCTTTCAAGCTACCACCGGCTTCAGTGAACCGCTTACCCCCTATGGAGGTGTGGGGTGTGTTGTCGCCTACTGATGAATATTTCCTTGTCGGTGGTACCTTGATTGGTCCGACAGCTGTTGCTTCCTTCTTCTGGTCTTACCTGAAGAGAGGATTCGGCGGCTGGTTTTTCCAATGTTCCCTTGCCGGTACTTGTAGCGTGAGAACTCTGGCCTCTTCCGGGTATTCTGCCAACAGTTAGAGACCAACTCTTCTGGCAGCAAACCCTTTGTTTGCGAGCACTCTTGAGGCCATATGCATGTGCTTCAGTATGTTCATACTTTAAATTTGAGATCAGTTACCTACTGATCACTCGCACTCCCCTCCACTGAGAGTGAGATTTGTAGGCAGCCCTGAAAACAGGTGCTGCCACAGGCCCCTGAGGATACCTGCGCTGACATGGCCCCCTCCAGCGGACCTATATCAGGTTCTTGCTTTGGGTCAGACTGAAACTGACCATGGATGCTCCTCTCTTCAGAGCAGGAGACATTTGTACAGCCCTGAAACAGGTGCCGCTGCCTGTGGGTTCTCCATAATACCCGGGCTGATAACTCCCTCCTTTGGAGTATATCATTGTGGAGCACTTCTCCATCAGGTGCTCCATGTGGGTTTTGAACGTTTAAACACGTTACCCATGAAGGAGGTTATCCTCTCCATCCGGAATCCTCCTGGCCCGACTAGTTTGCGGGTTTTCTCCTTGTGCTCCCTTCCTCAGAGCGAGAGATCAAATAGTGTCTAACCCTCCAATTGGGTTTGCCTAGGTACTCCTGGCCCGTTTTGCTTTTAATGAATGGGCCTCTTCCCTACACTCCTCTCCACAGAGAGGAGATATAATTTAATGGCTAACCCTCCAAACGGGTTTGCCTAGGGTCTTCTGGCCCATATGTTTAAATGCATGGGCCTTTTCCCTGCAATCCCCTCCGCAGAGAGGGAGATACAATTTTCCTGACCAACCTTTAAAGGCTGTCTAGGTGCTGTTGGCATCAGTCCGACACTGCTGGCTCCATTGCCAGTGATTCGTGAGGCGAATTTTGACCGCCACCCGCACTGCCGCGGTCTCTGTAGCGGGTCCCGCGGTCTCTGTAGCGGGTGCCGCGGTGCCGCTCCATTTCCGGGTATCCCCGAGGTCATGACCGGGATTCCCTATCCGTGGCTGGGATTCCCGCGGTCCATAGAGTTACCCGCGGCCCGTCCGGACTTCGCCCCCACTCCAGCAGGCAAACTCTGAAAATTAGTTTCCTGCAAAACAAAAGCAATTCCAGAGGCAAGTTTAAAAACTTACCTTGTTGGTGAAAACTTACCGCTGGACAGCGCGAATGCTGCCGCCAGTCGGCTCGTTTGCGCAAAGCGAGTCAACGTAATGACGCGCCAAGTGGGATGACGGCCTTCTTCACGTAGTCACTCACGTGACTCCGAAGTAAAATTCAAGTGAGTCACCACATCAGGACACCGCCACTGGTGGAGTGGGGTGACAGATTTAACGGCATCTATCGCTTATCATTTACAGGAAGCTAATACAACTGATTTATCACAAAATGCTGGAGTAACTCAGCAGGTCAGGCAGCATCACTGGAGAAAAGGAATAGGTGACGTTTTTGGTCGAAACCCTGAAGAAGGGCCTTGACCCGAAATGTCGTCTATTCCTTTTACGCAGAGATGCTGCCTGACCCTTTGACTTACTCCAGCATTTTGTGTCTATCTTTGGTAAAAACCAGCATTTGCAGTTCCTTCCTATACAACAGTTTTACAAGTTTGATTTGATTACTGATTTATTTTGTATTACATTTGAAAGGGACAAAAATCACATACCAATATGCTGAGTTGCTAAAATTGATCCAAAACTGGCTTGGTCAAAGAAGTCAGAGGGTAATGTTGGAGAGGTTTTTCAGACTGGAGGTTCCACAAGAATCAGTGCTGGAACCTCTGTTTATAATATATATAAATTATTTAGATGACAATATATGTGATTTGTTTAGTAAGTTTCCTGATGACACAATAATTGGTGGAATGTGAAATTTGTTGGAAGTAATGTTACAACTGTATAACACTTTAGTTAGACCATATTTGGAGTATTGTGTGCTAGGAAGAATGTGGGATGCCTTGGTGGGGTACAAAAGGGTTCACCAGAGGTTGCTTGGAGTGGAATGTATTTACTATAAGGAGAGGATGGACAAACCTGAATTGTTTTCTCTGGAGCGTCAATGACTGAGGGGTAAGCTGAAAATACTATTAAACATTATGAGAGGCATATACTGTATATAAGGTAGATAGTCAGAGTTTTCCCCTGGGTGGAAATGTCAAATATTCACACAGGATTAGTTTGGATTGTCATTAAGGTTGTGACATATGTGGTGAGCTGAAAGGCCTGTTCCTGTGCTGTACTGTTCAAAGTTCTATAATGCTGAAGTTAAGATTTGTCGCTACCACAACTTTGACAGTAACCACTGATATTTTATATGTACATTTAAGTGCTGGAATGTGGAAGATGCTTTGAAGATAGATATATACCAGTGCTAGCTTTTAGATTCAGTTCTACAAGAAAACTTTTAATGGGATAACTAGACAAAGTGGGACCAGTTGGATCCCATTCCCCCAACGCAATATTCCACCACTCACCCATGGCCCCCAGCTGCGCAGGTGCAGCTGACGGGTTCCCGTTGTGCAGCCCCCAATCCCATTGGGTGAATCAAATTGGCAGGGGTGCTGAGGAAGAGGATTTCTTGGAATGTATGCGGGATAGTTTTCTAAACCAACATGTAGTGGAACCAACGAGAGCCCAGGCTATTCTAGACTGGGCATTGAGTAATGAGGAAAGGTTAGTTAGCAGTCTTGTTGTGCGTGGCCTCTTGGGGAAGAGTGACCATAATATGGTTGAGTTCTTCATTAGGATGGATAGTGGCATTATTAATTCAGAAACAAGGGTTCTGAACTTAAAGAAAGGTAACTTCGAGGGTATGAGACGTGAATTAGCCATGATAGACTGGCAATTGATTCTTAAAGGGTTGACGGTTGATGTGCAATGGAAGGCATTTAAAGACTGCATGGATGAAATACAACAATTGTTCATCCCAGATTGGCAAAAGAATAAATCAGGGAAGGTAGTGCATCCGTGGATAACAAGGGAAATCAGGGATAGTATCAGAACAAAAGAAGAAGCATACAAATTAGCCAGAAAAAGCAGCCTACCAGAGGACTGGGAGAAATCCAGAGTCCAGCATAGGAGGACAAAGGGCTTAATTTGGAAAGGGAAAATAGATTATGAAAGAAAACTGGCAGGGAACATGAAAACTGACTGCAAAAGTTTTTATAGTTATGTGAAGATAAAAAGATTAGTTAAAACAAATGTAGTCAGAAACAGGTGAATTGGTCATGGGGAACAAGGTCATGGCAGACAACTTGAATAACTACTTTGGTTCTGTCTTCACTAAGGATCTGCCGGAAATAGCAGCGGACCGGTCGTCAAATGAGATGGAGGAACTGAGTGAAATCCAGGTTAGCCAGGAAGTGGTGTTATGTAAATTGAATGGGTTAAAGGTCGATAAATCCCCAGGGCCAGATAAGCTGCATCCCACAGTACTTAAGGACGTAGCCCCATAAATAGTGGATGCATTAGTGATAATTTTTCAAAACACTTTAGATTCTGGAGTAGTTCCTGAGGATTGGAGGGTAGCTAATGTAACCACACTTTTTAAAAAGGGAGGGAGAGTGAAAACTGGGAATTACAGACCAGTTAGTCTAACATCGGTAGTGGGGAAACAGCTAGCGTCAGTTATTAAAGATGGGATAGCAGCACATTTGGAAAGTGGTGAAATCCTTGGACAAAGTCAGCATGGATTTATGAAAGGTAAATCATGCCTGACAAATCTTATAGAATTTTCCGAGGATGTAATTAGTAGAGAGGATAAGGGAGAACCAGTGGATGTGTTATATTTGGACTTTCAGAAGGCTTTCGACAAGGTCCCACATAAGAGATTAGTACACAAACTTAAAGCACATGGTATTGGGGGTTCAGTTTTGATGTGGATAGAAAACTGGCTGGCAGACAGGAAGCAAAGTGTAGGAGTAAACTGGTCCTTTTCAGAATGGCAGGAAGTGACAAGTGGGGTAATGCAAGGCTCAGTGCTGGGACCCCAGCTATTTACAATATATATTAATGATTTGGACGAGGGAATTGAATGCAACATCTCCAAGTTTGCGGATGACACGAAGCTGGGGGCAGTGTTAGCCGTGAGGAGGATGTTAGGAGGCTGCAAGGTGACTTGGATAGGCTGGGTGAGTGGGCAAATGCATGGCAGATGCAAAGGGATCAGGGGGTATGGAGAGAAGGCAGGTACAGGATACTGAGTTGGTTGATCAGCCATGATCATATTGAATGGCGGTGCAGGCTCGAAGGGCCGAATGGCCTACTCCTGCACCTAGTTTCTATGTTTCTATGTTCCTATGTGATTTGGAACATGGGGGTATTACTGGGCAGGCATGGCTGACGGGCATGGCAAGTGGAAAAAGGGATTTATTAAACAAAATGTGAATAACACTTAAAATATAACAACTATTTAAAAATTAAAGTAGATTTATTCAGTTCTTTCTTGTTACGTCTCTTGTTCCCTTCTGTTTTGTGTTCTTTCTCGTTGATCCTCAACATGTTCAGTTATTTCTTGTTGCGTCTCTTGTTCACTTCTGCTGCTCACTGCGTCCCAATGTCTCTTTGCTGTTGATGAAATAAAAGACACACAATTTTAATATAGAGACATTATTGAGTGGTCAAACTTTAACTTGAAGAAAATCTGAGAATTTACTTTAGAAGTCATCGTTCAATCAAGCACGCATTTAATGACACCATTCTTGGTTGATGTTCCATCCTTCAGGAAAACTTTGACAATTTCCTTCGCCTTTCCTCGGCATGGAGCCACATACAATTGTCCATGCTGAAATACCGGTTTCTCAAGGTATATCAACACCTTCTCCATGGTTTGTCCTTGCGCTTTATGGATCGTCATTGCAAAACTTGACTGAATCGGGAATTGGCTCAGCTGAAATGGAATGTCTTCGCCTTCTATCAAATTGAGCGTTATCCGAGAAAGCACAACAATCTCAACTTTGAAGGCTCCCATGTTGATCCTTGCAATGATCAGATTATTGTTAGCTCTTCCACAATCATCCTCATTCCATTACATAGCCTTGGGGGTTTCAACTTTCTCATTAACATGATTGGAGATCCTTTTTTTCAACTCCAATTTGTGTGGTGGTAATCCAGAGATCTCGAGTCAATTGAGGAATTCTGTTGGGAAGTGAGTTGCATTAGTTCCCTCAGTCACAGCATTGAAAGAAAAGTACTCCTTAATGATTCCAGGGAAGCGTCTCATACATGTAGAATTGATGCTTCTCATCGTATCGTTGTGCGTATTTCAGCTTGCACAAATCTGTCAAAATGTTATGGTCTTGGCTTACTCGCTTCGTCAAGCCACAGCAAGCCACGGCAGGCCTCTTCTGATATTCCACAGTTGAGAGGAAAGCTATACAGTTGTCAAAGAGGCCATGTGTTCCAGTAAAGTACTTTATTTTCAGATCGAATACTCTTGCAATCAAGTCTGGTCTATCACATGGCTGCTGATTGTGAAAAAGACACTGTCGCATCTCGCTTCACTTCGGATTGCAACTCATCGTAATAAAGAATTAAGCATTGCCATACTTCCGAACGTACATCATCACATCCTGGCAACATTCCATCATGTATTTCAATCCACCGACAAATGTTGAGGAGAGGATGATGCGCTTTCCGTTTTCCAAATCATCATTATCGTTTAATGCATCTGTGATGCCTCTGTATGTTGTTGATCTCAACGATGCTTGATTCATGCAAATATAATTGAGCCTATCACTCAATCTCAGCTGCCATATCAACGACATATTGTTGAAAGAGTCGTCCTCCTCTCAAAAGGTGGTTTTATTAATTATCATGATTAATGATCCTATAGGCATAATATCGCATTGCTGCCAATTTCTTGCTGCTACTCATTTGGAGTTAGTGATGCCAAGAAAAGGACGTATTGGAAACTATCATATGACCTATGAGACTCTGAAATGATATGCAGACCTCCTCCTCTTTCTTTCAAGAAAATGTGCCCTGATGTTGCCTCAGGGTCATTATCGTGGCATTATGATGGCAACTTAGTTGGTAATTTGCGTGTTAAACCGCCTTTCATGTTGCAAAGCTGGCCGACGATATGGATGAATGACAATTGATGCCTCTGGTAAACCTCCAATTCTTTCCTTTGCCATTTTAAGTGATTTAATGTAAGGGCTGTTTGGTCTTATCATGTTTTCAAGCATTGCAACAATTTCCCTTTGAATACCAGCATTTACCATGCAGTATACTTATTCGCAATTCAATGCTATCTTGTGGTTTCATAAAATAGATCAGCAAGAATCAACTTTGCTGGCCTAGGTGTGGCTTCAATGAACCAAGGTAATGATGAATCTGGCCTTGAATGTTAACTGAAGGATTCCATCCAGGTGGCACCACTTCCTTGGCACCGAATGACGTCAGTTGAAAGAGACAGTTGTATAGCGCCACCACAACTCTCCATGCTCAGAACCGGCCAGCTCCACGATGGTAGGTCCGCAGCTCCGCCGGCTCCGTGACTTGAGCCCCAGGTCGTTCCGGTTGGAGGCCGCTCCACGGTGCTAGGCCCCAACGACAACGGAGACCCGACAGGGAAAAGGTCGGGTCCCCGTGCAGGGAAGAGATTTAAAAGTTTCCCCTCACCCACCCCCCGCCCCCCACACATACACATTTAAAAACCCACTACAAACTATACCCTCAACGGGACAAAAAAATAAAAAAAAGACAGACAGACTGCAGAGGCCGCTGCACCTAGGTGTAGTGAAATTCTTCTTGCCAATGCAGCACATAAAGAAAGAATACTGACATAACAGTAATAAAGAAATGTAAACATAAAAAGATCCCCCCACAATGGTTCCCATTATGAGGGAAGGCACAAAGTCCAGTCCCCATCCCATGTCCACCCATAGTCGGGCCTATTGAGGCCTCCACAGTTGCCTTTACGGAGGCCCGATGTTCCACGTCGTTCTCGCCGGGTGTTGGTGCTCCGGCGTCGGGAGAATCTTCTCAGCGGCATGGGAACCCTGGAACAGCAGCTTCCCTTACCGGAGACCGCAGCTTCCGAAGCCAACAAGGCCGCGCCGGAAGGAGCTTCACCACTGGTGATCTCAGCGAGAGATCCCAGGCTCCCGATGTTAAGTTTGGCGCCGCAGCCCGCAGCTGGCCGCTCCACAGACCCGCAGCTTCGCGATGTTTTTCTCGGCGGTCTTCAGCTCACCGGAGCTCCAGCGCGGCGACCCGGGCAAGGCATCGCCCGCTCCGCTCCACGATAGCGCTGTGCCGCCGCCGAAGCCGAGGCTCTGGGCGGTCCCCTCAGGAAATGCCGCTCCAGGCCCGCTGGTAGGCTGGTAGGACGGGTCGAAATTGCAGCCCGGAGAAAAGCTGCCTCTCCGACCAGGTAGGGACCCTGAAAAGTAGTTTTCCCCTTCCTCCCCCCCACCCCCCACATAAAAAAGACTCGAACTCCAAAAACAAAACACTAAAACTCACTAAAAATAAATAAAGAGTGAAAAACTAACAGCTGCAGGCTGGGAAGCCATACCGCACAGGACGGCGCCCCCTATCTGCAGCAGCAGCTGGTTGTGAGGCGTAGCAGACAACCAGCAAGCTTGAGCCGGAACAGCGACCAATCGGGCGTCGGACGGTAGGTCGGAGCCAATAAATCGATCCCACGGGGGGCGGGAGGAACCAATCAGGACTGCCAGACACCATGTGGGGGGGGCTGGTATGGAGGGACGCTGTCAATTTGCATGACTGACGGGTCACCGGTGGTTTGCGTGACTGCCGCTTCACCACCGTTTTTATCAAAAATGAATAAAAGTGCCGTTTAGTGTAGTGTAGCCTAAGCACATGTAGCTGTAGGGGATTTTTATCTCAGAATGAAATGAATGTGAATGAAAAGCGGGATTTTTTAATGTAAATTCATTTGTGATCGCATTGTGAAGTCATTGTGAGGTGGAATGCTGCTTTTATGTAAATGAGATCCAATTGTGATGTCATTGTGGGGGTGGAAAACTGCTGACAGAGAGGGGGAAACATGTTTATTTTAAGTTATTTTTTTTAGTTCTTGTACCATATATATACTATAAACCCGTTGGGCCCCGTTTCCCCAATGCAATATTCCAGCACTCACCCATAGCCCCAACTTCGCAGGCATGGCTGTTGGGTTTCCATTGTGACACCAGAGAATCTCGTTGTGACGTGAGTCACGACAACTCTCCCCCAACTACGCCTTGCCCAACCCTCCCCCAATTGCCCTCTCCCTCCTCACTTCCACCACTTTCCCCTCCCTTCCCCTACCTACCCCCATCCTCTTCCTCAATCCCCCCAGACTCCCTCCTCACCTCCCCAGGATCTCCATGTAAACCACCCGCTTTCCCCAGCAAGGCGGTGATGAAGTTGTACTTAAGGCCCGCGGCTGTCGGGGAAGAGCAGGGTGGGTGAGCGTCCTGGAACCGGGGAGGGCTTGAAGGGGGCACTGTTGAGGGGGGGGTGCAAGCGTACTTGAGCCGGGGTGGAGGGAGGGCTTGAGGCGGGGGCTGTCGGTGGGGGGGGGGGGAGGGTGGAAGGTAGCATCCTGGAGCCGGGGAATAAGGTGGGCCAAAAATATTGTAGCACTATCGTTTACCGTTTCAACCTAGTTCGGGAGCACAGCCGCACAGATGTAACAGACATATAAGCAAACAAGATGATTTTAGTAATATATATATATACCTAGACCAAGTGGGTCTACAGGAGGTCACAGGAGGCCTGGTCCACCAATGCAACCCGTTCCCCGAATGCAATATTCGACCACTCACTCATAGCCACCACACGGGAGACCTGGCCCCCCCAACGCAACTCGTTCCCCAATTAAATATTCCACCACTCACCCGTTCCCCCATATTCCAGCACTCCAACTGTACAGGGACATATCCCCCAGCACTGCCTCCCCCTCTTCTTCTTTCGAGGACTTTAAAATTGTGTTGCAATATTTGTTTAATGCATTTCTTTGGTCCATCTCTTTTGATCCCATCTGTTTTCCCAATATCTTGCTTTCTTTACTTGATTAAACTCTAATTTAGAACTCTTGTTTAATATTCCTGTCAGTGACACTACATGTTTCAATAAAAAAACCTATCTAAGTGCTCTTTCTTAGTTTGTTTTATAAGGTGGTAGATTGAATAAGATACCAAATTAGATCAAGACAAACACTGAAAAAAAAGTTGCACATGTATGTCAGCGTATTGAACAATAAACACTAATCCTTCTCAGGTAACCTTAAAATTTGGAAACATTTAATGTTCAGAGAACATCATCAATTATACTGTAAATGTAATTTTATTATAATACTAAAATAAGTGATTAAAAAGTATGGTGAGGAATTAATATGAATAATGTTTAATAGTCTGGGAAAGCTGCCAGTCAAGTATCACCAATGTTCCAATTGTTCTGGATGATCAGATAATTTCTGTAATGCCCTTCAAATAAACTTACAGAACCATACATTTTGAATAAGGAAGACCCAAAACTGAAATTATGAAATTTCATAAAGAAATTTTCAAAAATGTAAATTTATGAAATGTCATTGTTAATCTATCCATACAGCCAGTTGCCCATTGTTTATTATGAACGCATGCAGCATTTTACATTTCAGCAATGATTGCCGGAGATAGTTGTCTGTAATTTTGTAGGATCTTATTGAGTATGTCCTTTGAGTCATAGAGACTCATCGAGTGATACAATGTGGAAACAGGCCCTAAGGCCCCACTTGCCCACACCGGCCAACAATATCCCAGCTACACTAGTCCCGCTTGCCTGCGCTTGGTCCATATCCCTCCAAACCTGTCCTATCCATGTACCTGTCTAACTGTTTCTTAAACAATGGGATAATCCCAGCCTCCATGACCTCCTCTAGCAGCTTGTTCCATACACCCAGTCTTTTGTGAAAAACTTATGCCTTGGATTCCTAATAAATCTTTTCCCCTTCAACTTCAAAGTCCTCGATTCCCCTACTCTGGGCAAAAGACTGTGCATCTACCCGATCTATTCCTCGCATGATTTTGGGCACCTCTATAAGATCTCCCCTCATCCTTCTGTGCTCCATGGAACAGAGACCCAGCCTACTCAACCTCTCCCTATAGCTCACAACTTCTAGTCCTTGCAACATCCTCATAAATCTTTTCTGAACCCTTTCAAGCTTGACAATATCTTTCCTGTAACATGGTGCCCAGAACAGAACACAATATTCTAAATGCAGTCTCACCAATTTCTTATCCTACTGCAATCTGACCTCCCAACTTCTATACTCAATACGCTGACTGATGAAGGCCAAAGTGCCTAATGCCTTTTTGGCCACCTTATCTACCTGCGACTCGACCGTCAAGGAACCATGCACCTGTACTCCTAGATTCCACTGCTCTACAATACTAACCAGAGGCCTACCATTTACTGTGTAGGTCCTGCCCTTGTTTGATGTCCCAAAATGCAACACCTCACACTTCTCTGTATTCAATTCTATCAAGCTTTCCTCCGCCCACCTTGCCAATCGATCTAGATCCTGCTGCAATCGTTCACAACCATCTTCACTATCTGCAAAACCACTAACATTTGTGTCATCAGCAAACTTGTTAAGCTTTCCCTGTATGTTTTCATTCAAATCATTGATGCAGATGACAAACAGTAACAGGCCCGGCACCGAACCCTTGCTTAATTATTTTTATAGGCCTCTGCAGTCTGTCTGTGTATTTTTTATTTTTTGTCCCGTTGAGGGTTTAGTTTGTAGCGGGTTTTTTAATGTGTATGTGTGGGTGGGGAAAACTTTTAAATCTCTTCCCTGCATGGAGACCCGACCTTTTACCTGTCAGGTCTCCGTTGCCGTTGGGGCCTAGCGCCGTGGAGCGGCCTCCAACCGGAACGACCTGGAGGCTCAAGTCACGGAGCCTGTGGAGCTGTGGAGCCTGTGGAGCTGTGGAGCTGCGGACCTACCTTCGTGGAGCTAGCCAGCTTCGGAGCGTGGAGAGCTGAGGCGGCGAGCTGCTGCGACCCGACTCCGGTGGATGGTGACACCGGGAGCCCGCGGGTCCCCGGTGGGAGACCGCTTTGCGAGGCACCGGCAACGGCGACTTCTCCTGCTCGAATTGCGGGGTTCAGAGTGACCTGGAGCGGGGCCTTACAATGCCCGGCGCGGCTTTAAATTGCCGCGGACTTGCTAGCGCCCGCCGGGGGCCACAACATCACGACCGGGGCAGGGCCTTACATCGCCTGGCGTGGCTTTGAGTGGCCGTGGACTTGCTAGCGCCCGCCGGGGCCTTTGACCTCGACTTCGGGAGAGGAATGGAGAGCAGGGGAGAGATAAGACTTTGGCCTTCCATCACAGTGAGGAGGAAACTCACTAGATGGATGTTTGTGTGAATTGTGTTTGTGTGTGTCTGGGTTCTTTTCTTGTATGCTTGCAGAAACCAAATTTGTTGTAACCTCATGTGAGGTTCAAATGACAATAAATAAAGGTATTGTAATACAAGCAACAGCTTAAGGGGAAATATAACCTAATCTAAATTGAATTTGAGGCAGGATAATAAATATCACCAAATGTCGTTGTCTCTCATTTGAACTGCAATTCACGTTACAGCCTTATTCTAAAATTGATTAAATTCATTTTTTAATCATCAGTCTACACACAATATCCCATAATTAAAAAGCAAAAACAGGTGTTTAGAACGTTTTGCAAAGTAATTAAAAAGAAATAACTGAAATATCACATTTACATAAGTATTCATACCCTTTACGCAATATTTTGTTGAGGCACATTTGGCAGCGATTACAGCCTCCAGTCTTCTTGGGTATGACACTACAAGCTTGGCACACCTGTATTTGGGTAATTACTCACATTCTTCTCTGCAGATCCTCTCAAGCTCTGTCAGGTTGGATGGGGAGCGTCGATGGACAGCTATTTTCAGGTCCCTCCAGAGATGTTCGATCGGGTTCAAGTGCGGGCTCTGGCTGGGCCACTCGAGGACATTCAAGGACTTGTCACAAAGCCACTCCTGTGTTGTCTTGGATGTGTGCTTAGTGTCGTTGTCCTGTTGGAAGGTGAACCTCCGCCCCAGTCTGAGGTCCAGAATGCTCTGGAGCAGGTTTTCATTAAAGATCTCTCTGTACTTTGCTCTGTTCATCTTTCCCTCGATCCTGACAAGTCTCCCAGTTCCTGCCGCTGAAAAACATCCCCACAGCATGATGCTGCCACCACCATGCTTCACCGTAGGTATGGTATTGGCCAGGTGATGAGCAGTGCCTGGTTTCCTCCAGACGTGACGCGTGGCATTCAGAGTTCAATCTTAGATTCATCAGACCAGAGCACCAGAGAAAACAACCCTTTTGGCACCCAAGAAGGCTGTCATGTGTCTTTTACTGAGGAGTGGCTTACATCCGGCCACTCTACTATAAAGGCCTGATTGGTGAAATGCCGCAGATAAAGTTGTCCTGCCAAAAGGTTCTCCCAACTCCACAGAGCTCTGACAGAGTGACCATCGGGTTCTTGGTCACCTCCCTGACCAAGGCCCTTCTCCCCCGATTGCTCAGTTTGGCCAGGTGGCCAGCTCTATGAAGAGTCCTGGTGGTTCCAAAGTTCTTCCATTTAAGAATGATGGAGGCCACTGTGCTCTTCAGGACCTGCAATGCTGCGGAAAATGTTTTATACCCTTCCCCAGATCTGTGTCTCGGCACAATACTGTCTCGGAGGTCTACGGACAATTTCTTCGTCTTCAGGCTTGGTTTTTGCTCTTACATGCAGTGTCAACTGTGGGACCATAGATAGGCAGGTGTGTGCCTTTCCAAATCATGTCCAATCAATTTAATTTACCACTGGAGGACTCCAATCAAGTCGTAGAAAGATCTCAAGGATAATCAATGGAAACAGGATGGACCCAGGCTCAATTGTGAGTGTCATAGCAAAGGGTCTGAATACTTATGTAGGTACGATATTTCAGTTATTTATTTTTAATTACTTTGCAAAAATTTCTGAACACCTGTTTTTGCTTCTTCTTTCTGGGGTATTGTGTGTAGATTGATGATAAAAAAATGAATTTAATCAATTTTAAAATAAGGCTGTAATGTAACAAAATGTGGAAAAAGTGAAGGGGTCTAAATACTTTCTGAATGCACTGTATGCACCATTCTAAGTTATGTTTACTGATTGATTTGATGATGGCCTGCACCTCAACCTTCCTGAAATTTATCAAAAGGCTGCTAGTTTATTTAAGGACTATCCATAATGTTAACACCATATTTTAGGCATTTCCTCAGTTCTCATGCATTGGAAACAAGCAAACAGTGTGACTTGCAGATTGATATTCTCTAACATTAAATTCCAGATGCATGATTCTCATTTATCTTGTGTGACAAAAGCTGGCAACTATTAACTCTCAAATTCAACGTGCCAAATGATTTAAATTATTTTAATGAGCAACATTTCCCCCATTATTTTTAATTTTGCACTACACTGCAATCCCTTCTGGGAATTATACCCTTAATTAATGAGCACTATCAAACTGTATTGCTAGTCTTCTTCATTATTTTCACTGTCCTTATAAGCATAGAAATAAGAAGTTCTAGAATTATTGATTTTACTACCCACAGTTTCCCTAAAGGGCAAATAATCAGCCAAGTTTCCCAAACTCACTAAGTGTATGCTGCATCTGTCATTAATTGTATATAGAGAGTGGCCCAATGGTGAAACAAATCGAGCAACCACCTCACAGTTCCAATGAACCAGCTTCAATCCTGACTTCCTGTGCTAGCTCTATGGAGAATGCATGTTCTTCCTGTTACTGCGCGAGTTTCCCCTGCGCGCTCCGGTTTCCCCCCCTCAGCTGAAAGACATGCAGGTTGTTAGATTAATTAGCCATTGCAAATTGCCCGTATGCTGTAGACAAATCATAGAATTTGGGGACACTTGATGCAAATGTGAGAAGAATCCTATGAATGGATTGATGACCAGTGAAGAGTGGAGGGCCAGGGAGAACGTTTCTGCCATGGACTTGTTGTGATGGTAGACAATCGGCAGTGGACCAAGGCTGTCTGGGAAGATGGAGTTAATGTGGATCATCACCAGTCTCTTGAAGTGCTTCATGAAGGTAGGTGGATATCAGAGCCACCGGCTGGTGGTCATTCATGCACGCCATCTTGCTTTTTCCGTGGCACCAAGATAATTGTTGTATTTTTAAAGCAGATGGTAACCTCAGAATGGATCAAAGTGAGTGGTTAAGCATATCTGTGAATATTCTTGTTAGCTGGTTATCACGGGTCCAGAAGAAGATCCAGGCCAGTTACTTTCTGAAGGTTCACTCTCAAGAAGGCTGATCTGACATATATAACAGTGCCCATAGGTGGAATTACATCTGAGCCAGTCAGGGCAGATCAAATCATTCTACTAATCTTCTGTTCAAAGCCAGCAAAGAATGCATTGAGCTTGTCAGGGAAGGATGTGTTGTTGCCAATGATACTGCCCAACTTCACTTTGTTACTCACACCAGAACTGTCAAGGGCAAATGCAACTGTAACAACTAAATTGTTAAAG